>NC_142597.1:40644696-40818740 GCF_965207765.1 Zootoca vivipara | reverse complement strand
TTCATAAGCTGCAGTTTGAACTTGGCTTGTTCTGAAAGTTAAACCACAACCCCCAGTTTGGACAAAATGGGAATCTGTGGTTTGTTAAAACTGAAGATAAAAAGCTGCTGAAGTCTTCCCCTGGGCTGTGTGGAGGGGAGAGGTTCAGCTGAGAGGATGCAGACTTGTTTTGTAGTGCTAAGCCATAGTTTAGTCTTGTGTTCAAACACAGCCATTGTTACTTTAGGCTGGAGTTCCTTGCCAAACCTGCTTGTCATTCATTCCAGATGGACATGAATCTTGTGTTTCTCATTGTGGGGTGGAATGAGCAAGCACCTGCTTGGTGCAGGTGATTAACCCAGGAGGTTAACTGGAAGAAGCTGTTGGGGCTAGGCTGGGTCAGCAAAATCTATACCCAAATCTAGACCTGCTATTTCAGAGCCATTGAGCTTAGTGGCCTGAAATCTGTCCCTGAAATCTAGCAAGCAGAGTGGCATTTGGTTGTTGCCCGCAGTGACAGGCTCCTAGTGTTTATCTGTGGCTCAGCCAGTCCAGGGGGCTTCAGGGACTGATGTTGCTTTGCTCACAGCTGTTGTGCCCCTTCCAATTTTTAGATCCAGTCTTGGACCTTGCTGTTCTTGTTTCAGCCTTGAAGTTTCCAATAAAGCACGGCTTTGCTCTGCCATTGCCTATTTGCAACACAGCATACCTTTCCAGAGTTCTCTGCATTAATCCTGTTAGTTCTCCACCACTTGTGATTGCTGAAGATATGTGATGGCCAAGAAGAGAAAATAAATAAAGACAGACCTCAGAGTAAAGGGCAAGTTCAGTGGCTCTTGCAATTTGCCTCTGGGCTGGGAAGTCACCCAAGCTGTAAATTGCCCTGGTTGTGGTGATAACCTGTTTGGGCAGCCACTGTGTGATGTGCTCTTAAGAGATGTGTGTTAGGAAGGGTGGATAGGCCTGTTGTCTCCTTTTTCTCTTCTAGCCTTAAAGGGCCAGCAGCCCTTCATTGCTAGAAAGAGTCACGCTCTGCATGTCGCTTCCTTGGATGCTATGTTGGCAACAAATATTTTTTTATGAGACTGAAAGAAACTGCTTGAAATAGTTCTTTATACCACAGGAGCTCTGGAAACTGCTCTCTGTATCTCTCACTGTCTCTCTGTGTCTCTCTCCAGGGTCTCAGACAGAGAAGGCTGTTTCTCAATGAAGGCTTCTGGATCCTTTTAACTGGATATGCTAGAGATTATTGTTAACACCTCTTAGGATATGTAGAGTTTCTGCCTTTTTCAGAGACCAGATCCATTTTTACTGGTGTAGTAATTGCTGAAGCAAGTTGTCCGCTTCTTGAAAGTGCTTCCTTTACCTTAATGTAAACATTGTCTCAGTGGTTGAATGGCTGTGTGGTATTTGCAGTTCTTAAAAGATGCTTTAATGTTCCCCATTCCTATTTTCATATTAAAAGGACATTTATATGAGACAAAATACTCCTCTGGCGAAAACAACTATAGCTAGAGAAAGTGGGGAACCTTCTAATGTTGGATTCTACAAGCAATGATTCGCTCAACTGTAAATGCTACTCTTTCTGGCAAGTTAATTGGTGGACTAAAATATTCTAGCAATCTTAATGACAGCAGGCTGTCTTGGTCTTAAAAGGTTCATGAATATATTTCTTGATTTTGTTTTCTTATGATTCTGTAGCTTTTTCATCCCTACTTGTATTTATGATAATCCTGTTAATTTTTCACCGTGGATTTACATTAAATATGTGCCCCCTTTGACCTTCAAAAGAGATGTTTGAGGTATAGTACTGGGAACCAGATTTTAAACAACTGCATTTAATGATTGCCTGTTGCTAGGGATACCATGGGCAGTTGCTGGTCTCGTTTGGACATTTGTTCTTGGTTGGTATCTGGCAGAAGAGACTTCATTTGCTGGCATTCAGGTAATATCCCTGTTTTGTAATCCTCGATGAGAGAGGAATTCACCATCAAGATTAGCCTATGAGAAAGGGAAGGGAACTACCCACAGAGGTTATTGTAAATCATGATGTGGTCAGGTTGGAAGTGAATTGTATTTTGAATGTGTTCTTCTTCCCTGTTGGTGAATTCTCTTTGGAACTCTGTCCTTTAAGGCAGGTTTGCAAACCAGTACAGACAATATTTTTGACACATCTGGAGTGGTGTGATGTCTTGGAGGCATGTTTTGCCCAGAAAGAGTCATTATTTGCCCCTTGCAAATTACTGGCTATAAGCCTGCAACTTCCTTTCTGTCGCTTTATTTATTATTATTATTATTATTATTATTATTATTATTATTATTATTATTATTATTTATTTCTGACTCTCTTGCTATAAAGAAGTTAGCCCTTCAAATAAATCCTCTCTTTCTTTTTGTCAGAAAATATGACTATTTATTTCGGACTATTTATCTTGAACTATTTACCCTGCCTACTAACCAAAGTTACGTTGTGAACTGCCCAGAGATCTACGGATGAAGGGCGGTATACAAATTTACTGAAATAAATAATAAATAAAATGATAAGGTTCTCAATGTGGCTTACAATAAAATATAATAAAATAGACAGTGATACAGTAGTCACTACAGCAGGGCAAAGGTGTATATAAGTTGCCCCTCCCCCTTGTTTAACATTGGTGTGGCATTTGCTGGACCTAATTCTTAATACTTCCAAACAGTACCACTGGGTTGTAACTTCCTTCTAACGCTTTAAAGAATTTTTGGGTGGTTGTATTTTTCGCCAACGCTGTCCTGCGTGCTCGATGTGTGTAACCTCCAGAAATAACTTAAGTTTCCCTGAGAAGGGGGAAGTTTTAAAACCAGAACTTAAAATGTCACAGAGTTACAGTGGTAAAGAACAAAAACTCCCTCTGAAATTCCATATAAAACAGACAACCAGAAACTCTGAGTTGGGCATTTTCCATAAGCGGACTTATTACTGTATTTTCTTGTGTTTTCTTGCTGTGTCAATGTTCATTTGGATTCAGCTGTCGACTTTTAACAAGGAATTTTGAATCTCTGGTGAACTCTGTTCTCTGGGTATTCATTGCTTGCTTGCCTTCCAGAACCTTAGGAAAGTGTTTTCTGCCTGATGGCCACATTTACTTCTGGGCGACCTTCGGTGGGGTAGGGGTGGGGCACATGCATATGGTGAGCAGGGCTAGTGGCAAAAGTGGAGAGGGCAGCAAATGTAAAATTTACCCTTTGTATGGTAGACTAGTTTCTACACATATTCACACAACCCTCTCTATCCTCCATCCAGGCAAGCAATAGGCATTATCCTATTTCAATGACATATTCCAGTTGACACAAAAACACTAAAGGGTGTGTGTGCGATGTAGAGAGAGGGGTGTGTCCAAGGAAATGTATCCCTGGGAAAGTCCCAAGGGCAGATAGAAAGGGCTGCATCTGGCACCCCCGGTTCTGCCTTAGAATATCACTTTGATGGGCTAGCTGGGAGTGGCACAGATGTAATGGGGCAAAAGCTGGAGCAGCAGTTGGTGGCGGGGGGGGGGCGGCTGGATGGACATGCCTTTCTCCATTGCTTCATTTGTGTTCTCTAGCTGCCACACTGTGCCAGCCAAGCCTGGTCAAGAATGCCTGGAGCATCACCTTGGTGGGCTAACTGGGAGTGACCTGTTTAGCTTGCCTGTGTCCTCGTGACAGCAAACATCCCAGCATAGTGCAGAACTCAACAATGCCTCATCTGTTTAAAAACTATTTGGGTGGGAATGAATCTTTACGTGTACAGTATGCACAATGCAAATAATTTGGCGGTGTGGATTTGTGGTCCCCCCCCCCAAAAAAACTTTGTTCTAGAGAACCCTGCAGTTCATCAGCAATATCTCAGTAGGAGAATCCCTGTGAAAGAAAGCTCAGTTTGGAAGGGCCAGCAGTGAGGCCCACAAACCCAGCTGGTGCCCTGTATGAACTTAAAATGTGCCCTAGAGGACTTTTTAAGGGGAAAAACAGCTCATGAATGAGACGTCCTTGACATCTATTTGGTATAATCCTAAATATTCATGGTTTTGAGAATTGAATCCATTGCAGAGACCTTATAGTTGAGAGGGCATAAAAGATGTGTGCACAAGATTGATTTTAGTAGGTTCTGTCATTCATTCTGGTAATATATACAAAGTGGCATCTCCTGGATTCTAGCACCCATTTGGGAGAAGGGCCTTAGCTTAGTGATAGAGCACCTAGTTCCCATGCAGAAGGTTCCAGGTTTAATCACTGGTATCTCCAGCTAGGGCTAGGAGAGACCCATTTTCTGTAATCCTGGAGAGAAGCTGCTGCCAGTCGGTGGAGGCAGTACTGGGCTAGATTGTCCAGTGGTCTGATTCTGTATAAGGCAGCTTCCTATGTCCCTATGGCTGGCTGGTCCCTAGAACCAGTTGGTTGCACACCATTGTCTCATTTATAATGCTCAACTTTCTCCATCTTTCTCACATTGAAACACAGCATTCAACTCAGTGTGTGCCTGAGATTGTCCCAAGATGGTAACTCAAATGTTTTCCTGAGATATTACTGATTCATTTTTAAGAGAGATAAATGCAAACTTTAACACAGAGTTATTTTTCTTTAAAAAGTGGCCCAGTGTAATTAAAGTTAAAAACAAAACTTTTAAAAGTTGATTTTTATTCACCCCAGTGTAGCATTCCACCACCATCAAGAGACTTTGCACTAAGTAATTTTGTGTGAAGGATGTGAGGTTGTGATTTCTAACTGGTAGGCTGCAGCTCCTCAAGGTACAATTTGGCAGAAAGTAACTGTTTACATTCAGGTTCCTATACAGCTGCTTTGTAAGAGGAAAATGGTAAGAAATCAACCCAATGGGTTCCCTCTATTAAAGTGCGAGTTTTCCTTCCATCTTTAGTATAATATGACACCCATCATAGGTGCACAGCCATCACTACAGAGGATTTGCCAAGCACGCCAGCCTCCTTATATGTGACTTTGTGTTGCAGACTTTGCCAGTGGATGGTCTGTCTAGGTGTCTACTCTTTGTTGATCTCAGGAGATTGTAATCAAGCAAGTTAGCTTATCATGTTGTCTTTATTATCCTTGAAGCTGGCACAGTAAATATATTGCTAAAAGCTTTGTCAGCAGGATAACTTTGAATGACACCCTGATGTCGACATCACTCTGTAGAGCAGTGGGTTTTTAAAGTTTGTATCTTAGTAGGTTTTAGACTATGCAGCATCTTTACAGGAAATAATTGGCTATTTCAGAATTCAGATAGATGCTGGCAATCTATCTGAGTGCTTAATGCCTCATTGAGGCATGTGATGTGGGCATATCCCCCTTTGGGGCAGAAATTGTTGTCCTGTTAATTTTGTTTTGGAACAATTGTAGATATTTGTGCACTTTCACACACTTCCAAATTACTGGTATATTACTGTGATGTGGGGACTAGCAAACCAGGCAAGTGGATCCTGTGAGCCCTTGTGGCTGCAGCAAGACTTACGGAAGGTCAAAGACCCGCCATCTACCGTATTGACCCGAATATAAGCTGCACCTATAAAATTCAAGAGGGGAGAAGAAAAGAAGGCTGGCGCCCTCCCCCCATCTTTTTGGCGACTTGGGGGAGGCTTGAGATGGGATGGGCACCATCGCCCCGCACTCCCGGGCTGCTTCCAGGGGGGAGCCTTGCTGCTTTGCTGGTGGCCTCCTCCCCTTCCCCCTTCTTTTTGGTGGCTTGGGATGAAGCAGCGCAGGGCAACCATGCCCGTCCTATCTGTGGCTCCCAAGCTGCTGAAAAGAAGGGGGAAGGGGGGGAAGATCACCAGCAAAGTGGCGCCCCCCCCCAGGAAGCAGCGTGGGACAACGGTGCCCGACCTGTCTGCGGCTCTCAAGCAGCTGAAAAGAAGGGGGAAGGTAGCCAGCAAAGCAGCACGGCTCCCCCCCAGGAGGGAGTGTGGAGTAACTGCTTCCGTCTCATCTGTCCCAAGAGGGGGGAAGGCAGGCGGCGGAGCAGTGCCATTGCCCTGCGCTGTTTCCTGGGGAGGGGGAGCCACGCCACTTTGCCGGCAACCTCACCCCCTTCCTTAGGCAGCCCGGGGGAGGTTTGGGAGCAACAGGCAGGCGGCATGCTGTTGTCCTGCGCTCCTGGGCTGCTCTTTGGGGGGGGGTACCACTTTGTCGGCGGCCTCCCCCCCTTAGGGAGCTCGGGGAGGTTTAGGAGCAGTGCACTTTTGCCCCACACTCCTGGGCTGCTGGGGGGGGGGAGCCATAAGGTCATGATGAATATAAGCCACACTTACAGTCCACATGGGCGGAATTTGGAAAAAAAAAGTGTGGCTTATATTCAGGCCAATACGGTATTACTCAGTAGTCTGAAGGTGTTACCAAATTTTGAATCTTCAATCTTGTTTGGGAAACTCTTTTAACATTTCGATAGCTTATATTAATGTGCATGTTTAAATTAAATTGGATGGATTATTTTGATGGATTGATGAATTATTGTTAATGGCAGCAGGTGGTTCTTCTCCCTTTTTTCTTTTGTTACATTAGCATTATTTATTTATTTAAAAAAAGAATCCCAGAAGGTTGTGGGTTTTTTGGGGGCACGTTCCAAGGTGCATACTCAGTTCATGTGTTGTTGAGACGGCCAGAGTGTTTTGTGAACCAAGTGTTATTTGGAACACACTCAATGTCCTCCTGTGGCTGCTCACTTCAGGTGAAAATCAGTAGTGATCTTACTTCCAAGTAAACATGCCTGCCATTATTGCTCCTTTGATGGAGCAATCCCTAATAAGCTTCCAAGTAATCCCAGGGTTTCGTGAAAACAGTGTGGGGAAACAATGCTCTAGCAATAGCATTACTCATTCCTGATTTAAATATTTGGTGGAGCTGTCAAAACCTGGAGGGCTTGCAGTATTACAACAGTCTTGGATTCTTCCAAATAGTTTGAGAGCAAAGTCCTTGAGTGACTTAAGATGTCCTGGAGCACAGGATCCTCAGCTCCCCTGCCCACCTCTTCCTTGTCTTTGCTTCTGTGATAGGGTATGATGCAAATCTTTGAACAAGAAGAACCCTCCCGCTCCCCAACATTAAAGCTAGCACAATATGACAGCAGAGGAGGTCGCAAGAGACATCTCTCTTGGAGATACAGCTCTGCTTTGAAGACTCTTGTCAATTTTAGTAGAAAAGCTTGCTGACATTTGGATTAGGAGTTTTGTTCCTTATGTCACTTTTGCTATGTGAGAGTCAGGCATGTGGAAGCGAATGGATGACAAATTGTGTTAGGCATTGGAAGCGAGGAAGTGTCTTTGTAGTTGCTATTCGTGGCACTTATAGGTAATGTTCTCCTGGAGGGATTTGACCCTTGTCATCTGAGGCGTGTTACCAGTTGGCAGTCAATGGGGTTTGTCCAGTCACATGTGTTGACCACGGAAAGACTTGCATCAACCAAGTGGTAGAGCATCGGCTTTGCATGTGGAAGGTCCCAGGTACAACCACCAGCATCTCCATATGGGGCTGGGTGGGAGGAACCCTGTGTGAAACCTTGGAGGGCCACTGCCAGTCAGCACTGACAATAGTGAGCTAGATGGGCCAGAAGTCTGGCTCAATATAAGGCTGTCCTATGATGGGGGAACCTCTGGCCCTCCCAACACATTTCCATCAGACCCAGGAAGTGTATCCAGTGGACAGGGGTGATTGCAGTGGCAGTTCTAGAGGACCACAGGTTCTCCATCTATTCTAGACTGTCAGTGAGAAAGTTTTGTAAGCAAAGACAATATAAAGGCACAAGAAGACTTGAATCTGTTACTCCCCACCTTTCTGAATTCACCAAATCGTGTGCCTTTGTGCCCTCCCTTGGCCTTATTTAAATCATGACTTTAATTAATGATAAATGTGTCAAATAATAGACATACCCTGGAGACGGAACTGGCAAACCACTGCAGTATTTTGCCAAGAAAACTCCATGGGCATAAGGAGAAGCTTTGAGAAGAAAGTGAGAGTTTCCAAGGCATGCTCTGGTTCATGGGGTCACGGAGAGTCGAACATGACTAAGACGACTAAACAACAACAATAGACATACACAACCTGTTCAAAACATTTAGCCCAGAGGCACCTTGCATCATAAAGCTGTAAAAATAAATACGGTAAGTAAAACAGTGCATCAGGTGTGTTTGTTTTTTTTCAAATGCAGACACCCTAAAATCCTGTTTCTCACACTGTTCGCGGTGGTTTATGACATGTTTTAAAACACCAAACAAATGTTACTCTGGAGAAAGGGGGCGAGGCCATTTGGAAACCCAAATTTATTTAGTGGTAGCAATAAATTCAGAACCTGCTGAAACAGCTGCAGATCACTTCTCAGAAGCTTGCTTTAAAAGGTTCTCTTTTTTATTTCTATCACAGCTTTCGGCCCACACATGGGACCCTGAAGGCAGCTAACAATAATAGGTAATACAATAAAACAATAAAAAATTGTATATCACTTAAACAATGAAGAGTGACAAATGTAGCATAGCAATTGCCAGAGAGAAGTCTTTTAACCTATTATTCAGGTCAAATGCATGCTGATAAAGTAGTGTCTTGACCTGGTGTCTGAAGGCTATCAGAGAAGGAGGGGCCAAGTGAGTCTTCTAGGGCAAAGCGTTTCAAAGCCTGGGTGCCATCCCTGCGAAGGTCCTGACAAAGATGTACTTTAACAAACCTTCCTAAAACTCTTACAGCATGAACCAGCTCCCTTGAAACTCTTGCAGCATGAACCAGCTCCCTTGAAAGCTTGTTCCAGAGCTTTGAGGCTGCTGAAGAAAAGGCCCTGCTGTTTCTTGCTGCCACTCTAATCTTAGGAGGTGACATTCCATCTCGCCTGTGGGTGATGTACGTTCATGTTTTTGCAGATATGCAGATCTAAGGCATGTATGGCTTTTCCACTACACTTCACCCCATTTCATTTGCAGCCTAAGCTCTGTTTGGGGTGTAGATCTGAGACTGGCTGAGCACAGCTAAATCCCAATACTGATGATGTTCTTTGCAAACAGATACTCACCCTCCATCATATAGGCAGCATTTGAAACTCCTTATTGCTCCAGGGAGTAACTTTGCAGCCCCGCTGCCCCCATCACATCCATTTTTCTTTCCCTCCACTTTCAGGTCCCACTTTGTACATGCCTCCTCTCCTGCCTTTCCTCATCCATTTGTTTTCCTCGGTTCCTTCCCCATCTTTAGCCTGCTGTGTCAAAAGAGTGTTCTCTTTGTTCTCCTTCCCTTTTTTCAAGAGACAAGCTGTGCTGGGCAGCTTTAACTTCCTTTGCTTACTTGAGGGGGTTTGAGGGGGAAGTGAGCTGAAAGGGGAATGTTTTGGGTGCTCACTGCAGATTTTTCTTCTTCTGAGTCTTTGGGCTGCTAGGGTCACACAGAGAGAAGAACAGCTGCTCTCCAGTTTTCCCCCTTTGCCTTCACAAATTCGTAATACAGCCTAGAGAATATATTTGTAGAGGTCCCTAAAATGTCCCTCCCGCACCAACAATTGTAGTTATCTGTCACCTAAAAGGTGAGAGAACTAAAGTTTATAACGCCTTCCTGCATCATTGCCTTGAGGATCTTTGGACTAGACAAAGGTGACAGGCTGTTCACATGATGTAGAAACGCAAGACCATTGTTTGTTTGTTTTTACAACTGTTTTAGGTTGAAATGTTCCTAATATGTTACAGGACGTTCTTGTGCAGATCAGTTAAGATGCCAAGGCTTTGAGCAGCCTGGTTCTTGGTATACTATAGACCTTGCCTGTCTTATCTACTTGGGTTTCATTTTCATGGCATCAGTACAGAATAATAATAAAAGAAACCTATGCATCCAGTAAAAATGGGTTACTGCATTTGTAATTGGTTATTGCAATTATTGTTATAAGTGTATATAGCTTAAATTCTATAAATGTTTAATTGTATTTTAATGACTTAATTTTCTTTGTTTTTAGCAGTTTTTGTTTTTATCTGTAAACCTCCTTGAAGTCCCATCAGGGAAAATGGCAGGATATAAATAACTATATAATATAATAACAGTGATGATGATGATAGCATATAAAAGCAGCGTAAAACCAATTTGGTTGTGAATAAACCATCAGAAAACCTGGGAAGGTGTATTTCTGGCACCAAGCAAAACCCATTTAGAAGTAAGTGTCGAGCAAACTTTCCTGGAAAGGGTCTGCAGAGATGATTGTAACAGACAGGCAGGCTGAAGTGGAGCTAGGAAGATCCTACAGGTGCCCATGTCCCGAACTGTGCAGGGCTTTTAAAGCAGGCACTGCCATCTTGAATTGTGCCCCGGAGTGTGACAAGGCCAGTGTAGTGTGCACAGCACTACCAATATCCAACCCCAACCCCAGATAAGAAGCCTAGTAGTGTTGCATTTTCTGTACAACCCCCCCCCCCCCCGGCAAAAAAAGTATTGCAAGACCTAAAATGCTCAGTTCAGTTTCTGTCCTCTTCCAGATAGCTTTACTTAGCAAAACAAGGTGTACACAATAAAAGCATAATGTAGAAATTCAGTCCCTTCCCGCACACAGTTCTTACCAAATTCTGGACACTGAGTGCCTGCCTGAAGAAAAAATGCAGCTAAAAGCATAAGAGTAGCCCTGCTGGATCAGGGCAAAGATGCCTATTCTGCAAAGCCCTCAAGCAGAATCAGACACTCTCCCCACCTGCTGTTTTCAGCAACTGGTATTCAGAGGCATGCTGCCCCCCCCCACAGTGGAGGTAGAACACCCATCCTGCCTGGTAGCCACTGATAGCTTATCCTTCAGGGATTTGTCTAATCCTTTTATCAAACTCATTTAGGAAGAAGTCAAACTTGGGCTTTGTAGGGGAAGAGCTCCACAATTGTAATGTAACTATTGAGTACACTTCTACAACTATATATCAGGGTGCTTGTGTATCCTAATCTACAAGGGAGTGTATAAGATCAGCTCCCAGGTTTGAAATCTCCATTATTTGTTGTTTAGCAAATATGAGGGGTAATTAAAGTGATCTGTTTGACAGGGTAGTCGAAAGGATTGCGAAGGTGCGAAGTGCTTTGAACATGCAAGATGTTAACTTTGGGGGATATTTTTTGTAGCATCTTCTGTTTGCAAAAGTCAGCCATTTCACGTGTGTTGGGAGACTTGTCCTGGCAGCACAGCTAGAGAGGGATGAAAGCAGAAACTGCAGCAATTGAGGGGGGCTGTAGGGGGTTGAGGTATTTCCCCAAAGCTCCAAGAAGGCAAAGATGTGTGCTCCTTCTTCCCCTGGCTTACCTCAAGCCCAGGGGGACTCTGATCGGCCCATGGGCTTGTAGGGTACATGGAGTCCAGCACTGAATCTGATTTAATCCCCCTGCTGCTTTCATGGTTCTCATGCCAAAGGGGTGTGCATCTGGTGTAAGGATTGGGGAAGTGAGCAGAGTGTGTTTGCTAGCACATGATTGCCCCCAAGAAAAGAGAGGGGTGCAACGCACTTGCTCTTTTGCCTCTCAAGACTGCCCTGTAGCATTTGGGCTCTGCATTCGGACTCTCAGGTCTCTTCCTAGGCCACCTCCCCTCACTACCCCTGTTTGTTCCATGTCCTTGAGCCAGCGGTGTAGCTAGCCGCTCGGGTGCCCGGTGTGGCGTGTGTGTTCTGCAGCCGGGGGCAGAGCGAGCCGCCCATGGGGGCAGGGTGCGCCAAGGCAGGGTGCGCTGTGTGGAGCCTCTCCGCAGCCTCCCCCTCAGCTGTAGAGTGGCTGAGGCAGTGGGCAGACGCAAGTCCAAGCAGCACGGAGCTTGCAGGCAGCCTGCCCACCACCTTGCCCTCAGGAAAGATGTGTGGCTTGCTGCAGCCCCACAGTGTGGTGCCCATTGCCCATTGCCCCCTACCTCACCTAGCTACCAGTGGTGAAGGAAGGGGGTGCGGGAATTTTTTTTTTAAGTGTTGTGAACCCAATTTTTAAAATTTATTTTAAAAACGCATATTTTTGCCATCCCCCTCAGTGATGACACCCGGGGCGGGCTGCATCCACTGCACCCCCCTTCCTACGCCACTGCCTTGAGTACTTTTGCCTGGTTGGAATGTTTTCTTGAACAGCGATCACACCTATTGCTTGCCTGTACAGCAGGTGGAGAGGGGTGGGTGAGTGCATAGAAACCTCTGGCTTTTGCCTGGCTGGAATGTAGCCCACTGGTGTGTGGCTTTCCTCTTGCTTCCTATTAATCCCACTCAAGATAGGAGGATGCAATCCAGTTTTTCTTCCTCTACCTAGAGCTATAGCAGAGGGAGATTGGAGGACTGGACTGAAAGCTGCATGAGATTGAAATAACTGATTTGAAAGTGGCAGTGGCGACGGCGAAGAGGACCTTCTTCACCGTTTCTATTGCATCTGCAGAAAACAGCAGCAGGAGACTTTTTCAGGTGGTTCGCAATTTATCGGAACCACCTTCATCATCGGGGCCTGGTAGGGACCCCAAGATCTCCTGCAATGCTTTTGCAGAGTTTTTTTGCAGATAAAGTCGGTCAGATTCGGAAGGAGGTAGACTCCACCGTGGGAGCAGGGCCATCGTGGGAGAGTGCTAGAGCCCTGTCTAGTCATGCACTGAGGTACAGCACCGAGGGCCTTCTGGCGGTTCCCTCATTGCGAGAAGTGAGGTTACAGGGAACCAGGCAGAGGGCCTTCTCGGTAGTGGCACCCGCCCTGTGGAACGCCCTCCCAGCAGATGTCAAGGCAATAAGTAACTATTCTACTTTCAGAAGACAACTGAAGGCGGCCCTGTTGAGGGAAGTTTTTAATGTTCGATACTGTATTGTTTTTAATATTCGGTTGGAAGCCGCCCAGAGTGGCTGGGGAAACCCAGCCAGATGGGCGGGGTATAAATAATAAATTATTATTATTATTATTATTATTATTATTATTATTATTATTATTATTATATCCAATTTTCTCTTGTCACTGCACCCCTTGTTTGCTTGAAAAAGCTTCACAACAAGTTTTCCAAGGACATGCCTGAACTCCCCTTTACAAATTCTTATGCATTCCAAATTAGGGTGGAGCAGCCATAAACAATGCAAATGACAGTGCTCTGCATTTGACTCCTTAGCAATCTTGTGAACAAAACATGAGTGTGTGTTGTTAATTGCTGCTGGGTGGTTGCTCTCCCTCCCTTCCTCCCTCCCCCCCTCCCTCCCCCCTCCCCCTGACCTCACCCCCAACCTTGCAGTACTTGAATATATTTGTATGTAGACATTCAGATAAATCTCCTGAATGGGAAATTCAGCAACAGAAGCAAAGCTTAAAAATGGCAAAGCAATTGTTCATTCTTGTGGGTTTATCCTTTCAGATTAACTCTGTTGTAATAGAGGCTTGTTGCTGTTCAGCAGGTAGAATTAATGTTCATTCACGGAATTGCTTTTCCCGGCTTGGGATTCAAGTTCTCCAGGGTTTTCCTCACCCTGTCTGTGAACCCAGAACCCCCCCCCCCCAAAAAAAGCATCACAGTAGTTATTAATGCATTTGTTCTTTGCACCAGGGCAAAACAGTCTCAAGTTATGTAAAAAGAATTCTCTTTCAACATTGCCACATCTTGAATTACGCTTGGGCAGTGTGGGTGACTGTATGAAACATGGGTGTTGGCTGGAAAGGTGACAGAAAAAACTGTTTCCTCCACTGACCAGAGCTGGATTCTCCTAAGGAGGCTGTAGAGAGAGGTTTCTTCTGTCCTTAGATAATCTGAGAATGCTCTAGTGCTGCTGCTGAGAATGTTTATTTCATGAAACAAAACACATGAATCTCTTCTATTTCTTCCCTGTGTCGGCCTTGCATGCTTTTATCCATATTCCTGTTCTATTTTCTCATTAAATAATTTTTTTTTAAATCCTATCCAAAAACATGTGCAATGCCTACAGAAATTCGATGCTTCAAACTGCCATGTCACAGCATTAGGAGAAGGATGAAATCCAGCAGATGATAAAGTTTTAACCCATCTTGAGATGTGTGTGGTCATCTTGTAAAGGAATTAGCAAATATGTCGTTCCTGAAGCATACCAAGCAGGACATATGACCTGCTGCCATGTTCCTTCTTTGGAGGTTTTTAAGCAGAGGCTTGACAGCCATATGTCAAGAATGCTTTGATGGTGTTTCCTGCTTGGCAGGGGGTTGGACTGGATGGCCCTTTTGGTCTCTTCCAATTCTATGATTCCTGGCTGTATAGAGATCTAAAGCAGCCTTCTCTGTATGTGGAATGAAATGGCTGCATTTTCTTGGTGTTGGATATGGCATCACTTGCTGAACTTTCTCCCTTCAGATAACACTTTTTAAATAATGTCCCCCCAATCCTTTTTTTTAAGAACCCCAAAGCCTGTCAAGTAGAGCCAAACATACCCAGCTCTCTAAGCCGTTCCTCATAAGGCATTGTTTCCAGGCCTTTGACCATTTTGGTTGCCCTCTTCTGGACATGTTCCAGCTTGTCAGTATCCTTCTTGAAGTGTGGTGCCCAGAACTGGACACAGTACTCCAGGTGAGGTCTGACCAGAGCAGAATATAGTGGTACTATTACTTCCCTTATCTAGATGCTATACTCCTATTGATGCAGCCCAGAATTGCATTGGCTTTTTTAGCTGCTGCATCACGCTGTTGACTCATGTCAAGTTTGTGGTCTACCAACACTCCTAGGTCCTTTTCACATGTACTGCTCTCAAAGGCACTGTATTTGTGCCTTTCATTTTTTTTGCCCAAGTGTAGTACTTTACATTTCTCCCTGTTAAAATTCATCTTGTTTGCTTTGGCCCAGTTGTCTAATCTGTGAAGGTCATTTTGAAGTGTGATCCTGTCCTCTGGGGTATTAGCCACCCCTCCCAATTTGGTGTCATCTGCAAACTTGATCAGGATGCCCTCAAGCCCATCATCCAAGTCATTGATAAAGATGTTGCATAAGACTGGGCCCAAGACAGAACCCTGTGGCACTCCACTAGTCACTACTCTCCAGGATGAGAAGGAGCCATTGATGAGCACCCTTTGGGTTCGGTCAGTCAGCCAGTTACAAATCCACTGAATGGTAGCATTGTCTAACCCGCATTTTACCAGCTTCTTTACAAAAATATCATGGGGCACCTTGTCAAAGACCTTGCTGAAATCAAGATAGGCTACATCCACAACATTCCCTTCATCTACCAGGCTTGAAATTCTGTCAAAAAATGAGATCAGATTAGTCTGACATGATTTATTTTTCAGAAACCCATGCTGACTTTTAGTGATCACAGCGTTTCTAGGTGCTCACAGAGCGTTTGCTTAATGATCTGCTCTAGAATCTTTCCTGGTATTGATGTCAGGCTGACTGGGCGGTAATTGTTAAACTTGAGTTTGCCTTTTTTTTTAACAGACCAAAGGAATTAAAAGATTATGTTGCCAAGCAATCCTAATGCATCCCTCCCTCCTGTTGTTACTTAGCACTTATCATAGTCTTTAAAAAGATATGCAATTCATTCAAATTCCACACAGCTGATGTATCCACAGTCACCACTACCATTTCCTGCGTTTTCAATGTGACCTTTGGTGCTTAATCAGCCTGTATTATCTTATGCGAATGATGAACATTCTTGAAAATGTACAGCACAATATATATATCTGTCGAAGTTTGAAGTTGAGATCTGTCTGTATATCCTAACAGTCTTGTTTTATTTTATTTCTTTCAAGTGTTTCCTCCTGCTTTGGTAATATCTTCTCTCTATCCTCCATTCCCCGGAAATATTTTATATTTTATACCTTGTTGATTTCTGGGGGTGGAGAAGGAAATGTGCAGTAAATCAGTTTGGGTCTTGACAAGTTCCCAAGCTGAGACACCAGCCATTCAATAGTGTCCTGTATAAAGTTGCAATTATCTTGTATAAGTAGGACAGAATTTCCTGGGGGGGGGGGGAACCCTGAGCTGTTGATTACAGAGAAGATAATTCAGTCACCAGAGATTAATTTATGACCTGCAAGGTTGGTACTGAACCTGCAGAGCTGTTACTCTTTGAATAACAGGATTCAGTTGCTAATTTGTTGAGGAATTTGGAATAAAAGGAATGTTAATTCCCCTGGTTAAAAAGGACCTGCTATTCCAAAGCAAGTGAGAAGTATGTGTTTGTGTGTGAGCTGACAAAACACCCCATTGCTACTGAACATGCTTGATCCACATTTCTGCCTTCTTAGGTTTATTTCCTAAAATTGTTTTTTGTACTTGTCTTCTTGATCATGCTGATGTTTCCCTCTTGTTCCTTAATTATCTTTTTTGGCTCCATTTCTGTTGGCACTCGTCAGTTGAGTTCAGTGGAGGAGTGGTGTTGATAGACATTCCAATTTTGAGTGGGGCTTGTGGGCATGCACACAGGGCCCTAAATTATACAGTAGTTGAAAGTGACTCCCTATAAAGAATAAGAGCCAAGTTCCTTTTCTCTCTCCCCATTCAGCCAGTTCAAACTGTTTGTTGAGTAAAGCAAGGGAGCTTGCATTAGGACCCATAAGTGCGTGAGAGCGTGCGTGTAATTTACTCAAGCTAGCATTAAAATAAAATAACATTTTAGCTGCCACTTCCTTGGTGATAATCAGCTGGCTGCTAACTCACTGATCTGTTTCTAGACACCCATTTCACCCAGTGACAGGAACGCAGGGGGTGTGGACCAGGCTTTGTTCCTCCTGAAGGAACAGTCTCTAGATTTGCCTTCTCCTTAACTGTTGTGACTCTATGCAGAGAAATTGGCAGCTGGCCTTGAGCTTGGTCACTTGCTGCTCTCAGCCACCCTCACCCCCAGTTAATATGTAAGCCTGGATATCCTGCATCCAGATAGGCATGGGAGATCCTGGTTGGTTCATTTCCTTACACCTAGACTTTACTAGAATAATCCAAATTCTGCACAAAGGAATACCAGATTCTATGTCCTCTATGATCTCTATTCAGGGATTAAAGGAAGCTACCTTACCTTCATGGAGCATAAGGGTTATAGATGGTTGCTAGCCACAATGGCTATATTCTGCTTCCACCTTTGTAGGCTTTGCTAGGAATCAGAGATGGGGAGGGCTGTTGTTGTCAGGTGCTGCTTGCAGGCTTCCCTTAGGCGTCTCTTTGGTCACTGTGAGAACAGGATGCTGGACTAGGTGGACCTTTAGCCTGATCCAGAAGGGCTCTTCTGATGATCTTACCCCGGGGCAGCCTCTTGATCATTTAGCTCAGTATTGCCTGCTTGTGACTGGTAACAGCTCTCCAGGGTTTTGGCCAACTAAGGGTCTTTTCCTCCAACCTCCTACTTGACCCTTTTAGCAAGAGTTGCAGGGGATTGAACCCAAGACCTTTTGCATGCAAAGCCAAGTGATCTCCCACTGCCCTGTGGCCTTTCCCCCACTTGTTGTAGATTGTTGTGTAAGTGAAGCATTACTTGCATTTCACTATTTACTTTGTGTACTTCAGTCAATTGCTGCTGCTGTTGCTGTGTAGTAGGTTCAATGTGCAGGATTGGAAATCTTACTCATTCATCCCTCTGACGGCTTAGTCTTCACTTCAGTTAAATTTCTATGCAGTGGACCCTCTGGATACGAATGTAATTCATTCCAGGGGTCCATACGTACCCTGAAAAATCCGCAAGCAGAGGTGCCATTTCTGTGCTCGTGCACGGCGCAATAGAGCGCTTCTGCACATGCGTGTGCGGCAGAATACACTTCTGGGGGTGCTGCGTTTGCAACCCGAAAGTTACGCTACCTGAAGGTAACGTAACCCGAGGGTCCACTGTGCTGCCTCTCATCCAAGGATCACAGAACATGCTTGGAATTACAGAATGGTCCCAGCTCATTATGAATGTTGTGTGCAGGAAGGGGACCACACATTTTAAAAAACAAAACAACAACAACAACAACCTGGGGCTTTCTTGCAGTGGGGAATGTGGTCAGGAAAATTTGTTATTTGTTCCCTGTGGTTATCGTTCATCTAAAAAATAATATTTAATGTCAGAAACAGTGCCCTTTATTCCCAAATAGTTGGTGTAATATCAAAGCAAATAGTTGGGGTAATATCAAACCTATCTGAAGAAGTGTGCATGCAAACGAAAGCTCATACCTATGACAAACTTAGTTGGTCTCTAAGGTGCTACTGGAAGGGATTTTTTTATTTTTGTTTCAACTACGTCAGACCAACACGGCTACCTACCTGTAATCAAAGCATGGAAGATTGAAAATTGGTTTTCTCTGCAGCTTGTTGCGCACATAAATGTAAAGTTATGTGTGGAATAACATACAGCTGTGGCATGAAGTAATTGAACCCCCACAGCAGAGCAACAACTCCTAAAGCTATCTAGTAGATCCCACCATCACCGTTGGCCTTCTTTCACTTAATATACACACATTTGTTTTTATAGCAGATGAATCTTCCAGTGCCTGCTTGGCCTTGTTTACCTTCAGCAAACAGTGCTGAAATGCCGTAATACAGGCTCGTTTTATTTGCCAGACTATTTGGTGCCATCTTTCCCCTTGTAGTTTGGCCAGTCCAGGCTCCCTGGAACAAGGAGAGTATTCTATGGGTTTCCCCTCTGCTCACCTTCCCTTTCTCATCTTTGTAACCTTGTGAATAGCCAGGCGAAGCTTCTAGCAGATAATCAGCAGGATGTTTATATTGAACACCTGTACTGTATATTTAATATATTTTTAATCTGTTGGAAGCTGCCCAGAGTAGCTGGGGAAACCCAGCCAGATGGGTGGGGTAGAATTATTATTATTATTATTATTATTATTATTATTATTATTATTATTATTTTCAGCACTGAGTGTTGTTTCCAGCCAAGTCCTACTCAAGTAGACCTACTTGACTGAAGCTAAACCTGACCTTCACAGGCTTCTAGAAGCATGACCCATTATTTGAGCTGGAGAAAAATACCCCTTGAGTAAAGGCTTATGGGACCCCCACCATCACCACTTGAGGAATCTTTGCCACAAATTTTATTGCTTGCTTGGATTTCTTTTGTAAAAGTAAAGTGCCATATTTTTTGCTCCATAGGACGCATCTGACCATAGGACACACCTAGTTTTTAGAGTAGGAAAACAAGGAAAAAAAATATTTTGCTTTCTTGAATTGTCCTAGCATAGCAGCCAACTCCTAGAGGCCTAGGTGTCTTTGCCCCTCCAATTAAATATTTGAGGAAGCTTATTTTGCAAAGGGGGAAAGCTCCATTTTTTTTTTGAGGATCAGCTCAAAGTTGTTGAGCTTACTTTGCAAAGGGAAACAATCCGGTTTTTCGGGTTCAACTCACAGTTCTGCAGCTTCTCTAGGAAAGTAAAGGGATCCATTTCTACATTTTCCAGACAGATAATCTAATCAGCCCGTCACAAGTCTCTGGGGAAACAAGCAGCCTCTCTCTGCAGACAACAATTGAGGCCTGGGCAAGGGGCCTGGGCTGGCTGGGAAGGGAGCTAGCTCCCTTATCTCCCTCCCCGATCTCTTGCAATCAGCTGCTGAGTGGGTCCTTTCAACACTCTCTCTTTCCCTCTTGTTAGCCTTTAGCTCTTTCTTTCTTTCTTTTTTTAAAGCACGATCTGCCTTTGGCCCCTGGGCAATTCGGCTCCAGGGACCACACATTCGCTCTATAAGGCGCACAGAATTTCCACTTTTTAGGAGGAAAAAAGTGCATCTTATGGAGCGAAAAATATAGCATATGTATTCTTGGCCATGTGCAATTAAAAGATAAGACCAGAAAAGGGCACTATTTGAATCCAACCACTTTGCATTTGCTTTGTGTCGTCCTTCTGCAAAAAACCCCCCGTCAGATATTTTAGTGAGAGGTCAGGCTGTGACAGTCGAGACTCTCAATGGCAGTGGCAACAACTAATGTTTATATAAAATGCATGTGTGTGTTTATGTTTCTGATCATGTATTTGGTTCCTTATTTTCCGGCTTTTTGAAATCTCATTGATCTTACGAGAACTTGTTAGAGCTACAGTGCTTCGCAGTTAGATTTTTAACTGATGCTGCAAAATTTCTCTTAAACTTAATAAAGCTCCGAGAGTGCTCAAGCTCCACTGTTCCCTAGAGTGCCAAGGGAGTGGTTCAGCCCTTGTCTTCACTTTAAGCCGCCTATTAAATTGCTGCAAATTTTCCAGCAATGCACACACATATATACACAGAAGTTGAAGTGGACCTGCAACAAAACATTGCACTCCGGAGTACAGTGGTACCTTGGGTTACAAACGCTTCAGGTTACAGACTCCGCTAACCCAGATTAGGTGGGAATGGGCTTACAGTGGTACCTCGGGTTAAGAACTTTGGTTCAGGATGAGAACAGAAATTGTGCTCCGTCGGCGCGGCAGCAGCAGGAGGCCCCATTAGCTAAAGTGGTGCTTCATGTTAAGAATAGTTTCAGGTTAAGAACTGACATCCGGAATGAATTAAGTTCTTAACGAGAGGTACCACTGTAAGCCCATTCCCACCTATCCCCCCCAATATATTATTTATTTGGTTTTGCAAATTTAAAATTATAATAATACCACAACACATCCACAATTAGAAGATTCCTCCGAATCTCTGGACTTCCCACCTTCCCCTCCATGGGTTCTGTTGTTAAACCTTTTCTACTGCATCTTTTTTCAGTAATCCAAGTTTTTTTTATAACTCCATTATGTCCATAGCTCTCGATACATTACAAGTGTTAATTGCAGTCCTGCTATTTTTTTTCAACTGCTTACAGTGGTCTCCAAGGTAAATTATAATTTCCCCCCATTCATTCCCACCTAGTTTTTAGTCTCCTTCCCAACCCCTCCAATAGTCAAATCACCATTCTGTGGCTACTGAGCCACAGAATATTTTTGTGTGTTTGCAAACCTTAGGCTTCTCCAAGCGTGCCGATACCTCCTTCTTGTGTGTAGGTGGTGATGCTTTTGGCATATGCAGCCTGAACACTGGAAATAGATTGCACAGTCTTCCCCCGTCCCTCAGGCCCTGTGGGTGCTTGGTCCCATGCACAAAGCCATCAGCTGCCGAGAGAGGGCTACTTTTACATGGTCATATACTGGTTGAATCCCTGCCAGCCAGTTTGCTTTCTCTTCTGTGTTTTTGCAGGTTGGAGATTATAGAGAGAATGGGAGATCATAAAATGGGCTTTAAATCATCCTATGAAAACGTGTGTGAAAATACATTTTGCAGTGCCGAACTAAATCAATATCATTTTTGAGTATGTAAACAAAGCAGCGAATCTATTAAAATACTGTCTGTGAAGAAATTTATGCCAGAAGGGGGTTGGATGCAAATCAAGCGGCTTTATATATCTCCAGCCTATGAATATAAATCAGAGGGTGGCTTCTGAAATGGGGAGGCTACAGAAATTGCTCAGTAATTTCCTCTGTAACAGCAAGAATTTTTTTGGAATTTCCCCCCCCATTCCAGCTGATTGACTCAGGGCAGTGTATGGTATCTGAAAGACAAGCGGGGGGGGGGGGGCTGCACTGCATCTACAAAATCAATATATTTTGCTTCAATATACTAAAGTGTTGTTGTTTTTTTTTACACAGCACACATAGAAGCATAGAAAGCTGCCTTATTATATACCAGGCCAAACTATTTTACCATCTGTTTCTCCACCTACCCTGCCTGGCAGCAGCTCTCCATTGTCTCAGGCAGAAAATGGTTTTCTTTATCACCTGTTGTCTGATCCCTATTTAAAACTGGAAATGGCAGGGATTGAACCTAGGAGCTTCTGTATGCAAAACGTCCTAGGACCTAGCCTTTCCCTAGGTTTATTTTTCTGCCACTATAATTTTATTAGTCTTTAAGTGCCCTGATACTCTAATGTGTATACTACACCAACATAGCTACCCTTTCTGGAATTTTGAGGCATGGCATCCAAGTCCTACTTTTTTGTGCATTAGAAGTAAATGTCTATCAAGTGTCGTACAAAGCCGTATCAAGTTGGATCATAGATCAGGACTGGCTACTCCACTGGCAGCCGCTTTCTAGGGTGTTGGAGAGATGTCAGGATTTGAACTTGGCATTTTCTGTGTGTAGTGGTCCTCACCTTGAACTTTGGATAGTGAAACTCCCTGGGCCAGTTGTGGGCAAACAGGAATCTAGAGCAAAGTCATCCAAGCAGAATCGTTCCACTAGAGTCTTCTGAGACCATTACAGGTTCAGATTGTGCTTTGCCGCTGAGCCTGCAGCCCTTTCTTCAGAGGGGGGAATAATTGCTGCAACAAACCCCTTTGTTGGATCAATGTGCACAGCATAAATGTTTTGCAATAAGCAGCTGCTGCACTGTGTGTTTTTATTTGCCAGTGAATTTTCTTTAAGGAAAAGTGAGATGAATGCCCGTGGCTGCCAACCACCTTTGCGCCAACCATAAGGCTGTTAGGACCTGGCATTGTTTGCTTTGTCAAAAGCAGCACATCCCAGATTGCATTTCACTTTGAAAGGTGTCGAAAGTGGAATAATTTAAGTTGGAACGAGAACGAGGCAAGAAAATATGTTGAGCCATACCTTTTGGGCTCCTATCCTTGACTCTTTTTTTAAAGTATTATTACATACAAGGCCCCACACCTTAAATGAAAGAACTGACCTATCCCTGCCACCCGTCTCATTTGTGTTCTGCCTTTTCCTCCAAGGAGCTTGTGGTGGCATAAGTGGCTCCCCCACTTACTCTCCACCATTCTATGAGAGAGGAACAACATAGGAACACAGGGAGCTACATTGTACTGAGTCAGATTATTGTACTGTCTACATTGAGTGGCAGCAACTCTCCAGAGTTTCATGCGGTGGTCCCTCCCTCCCTACCTGGAGATGTTGAGGATTGAGCCTGGAACCTTCTGCATGCAAAGCAGATGCTCTGCCACTGACCCAAGTGAGCCCTTCCCTGATGAGTTCAGCATTTTACTCAGTACAGTGGTACCTTGGGTTAAGAACTTAATTCGTTCTGGAGGTCAGTTATTAACCTGAAACTGTTCTTAACCTGAGCTACCCCTTTAGCTAATGGGGCCTCCCGCTGCTGCCGCCGCCGCACCATCACCGCACAATTTCTGTTCTTATCCTGACTGACCGAACCCAAAGGGCACCACACTTCAAGAAGGATACTGACAAGCTGGAACGTCTCCAGAGGAGGGCAACCAAAATGGTCAAAGGCCTGGAAATGATGCCTTATGAGGAACGGCTTAGGGAACTGGGCATGTTTAGCCTGGAGAAGAGAAGGTTAAGGGGTAATATGATAGCCATGTTCAAATATATAAAAGGATGTCATATAGAGGAGGGAGAAAGGTTGTTTCCTGCTGCTCCAGAGAGGCGGACACGGAGCAATGGATTCAAACTACAAGAAAGAAGAACATTAGGAAGAACTTCCTGACAGTAAGAGCTGTTCGGCAGTGGAATTTGCTACCAAGGAGTGTGGTGGAGTCTCCTTCTTTGGAGGTCTTTAAGCAGAGGCTTGACAGCCATCTGTCAGGAATGCTTTGATGGTGTTTCCTGCTTGGCAGGGGGTTGGACTGGATGGCCCTTGTGGTCTCTTCCAACTCTATGATTCTCAATTTCTGGTGTCGGGGCATGCTCAGAAGCGATTTCCAGAGCCGCGGAAGAGAGCGCATGGGGACTCACCAAGCAGGTGGCTCAGTACAGGGGCAGCTCATGGGCCGGTTAAGGAACCTTCATGGGCTGCAGGTTGCCAACCTCTGTGCTAGAGCTTCAAAGATGTGCTGGCTTTAAGGACCCTAACTGCTGTTCCTGGAAGGAAAGGGAGAGCTCTCACAATGGAACAGAGAGTCCTGAGACATTGTTCAGACATGGTGCAACTAACACTTGGGTGTAGCCACTAAGGCAGCAGTCAAGAGAAGCTGAGGGGTTTGAATTCTTTTGCTTGTTTCACAATGGTAGTGGTGTGAGCACCTCACTGTTCTGTCTTGACAGCGTCTCCTGCTGGGGTCCTTATGACAAGCAGTGTGTCCAGATTGCTTCTCAGCCCAGCCCAGTACCTTGCAGATTGCAGGCATCTTGTACTTCTGCTGCAACTGGGAAGCAACTTTGTGGAACTAAAGACCACAGGCTTGAAAGTAACCTACAGAGAAAGGTCATCAAGTTTTCAAGAAGTTAGAGAGCAGCCGTAGGCTTGCAATATGAACTATTCTGCCCCAAATTCCAGGCAGCACAGTCAATCCTGGTTCATGAGTTTTGTGGACCAGGACCTAGTGCTTCAGTGGTGTATAAAAGTACTGATCCTGGGGGTATCACTGAATAGCTTTGGAAATCCTGGAAGCCAAGACCCAAGGCTGGGGCAAGTACTCTTTGGTGAGGGAAAAACCCAGCAGAGATTTAAAATGGCACAACATGCAGCAAAGCTAAAATGTGGCAATATAGGTTGTAAAACCTTCAGAATGTGCCCTTTCCAGTGAATCACAAAATATCTCACTTCCCTAGCACAAAGATAGGCCACACATTCAGCAAGTCAGTCTTCAAGGTTTTGTTAGGTCCAGGCTGCGGGAGGCATCTTAAGGTCAGATTTAATATGGCATCGCATGTGCTGTTCCACTGCAACTGCCTAAAGGCTAGGCTGATAGAAAGCAGAGTGAAGTAGAAGCAGCGGCTTAGGGAAGGAATGTGCAAGGGAGTGAGTGGGCTTCAAGAAGGCCCAGAGGAATGAGAAGAATAGGCTCAGCTGGAGGAAGGGTTCACATGCCCAGGAGCTGCAGAGGAGGTGAGGAATTGCTTGTTGATTCCGTATAATGAGCCAAGTCTTCAGTTGCAAGTCCCCCCCCCCAAAAAAAGTTGCTGTACGGTTTGAATTAATTATTGATGGCACTGCAAGTTGGTATATGAGGACGTAATGTGTGTATGTACTGGAGGATACTGAGCTCCCCCCGGAGAACTCACTGCTATTCTTTAGCATGATTCTCTCCACCCCAACACTTTTCTTCTGCGTGGCTAATCTGTAAAGCATTTAGAATGAAAAAGTCTGTGTGGTGTATTTTTTTTAAGTGCAGCTAGGATGCGATGCCAAGTTGGAATGGCTGTAGCAGCATGCGCCCTATTAATTATTAAGGCAGGTAAATATTGAGTAGGAGTGCCCATTTGGCTTGATGAATAGGGAAGAGGCTCGCACCGTGGAAAAGAAATGATTTTATTGTCAAGAGTCGTTTGTATCACTTCTTGCAGTGGGATCCATTTCCCTGCAGGAGAAGCAACTGGTGGATTAATGGTAGGGCTGCGTCCACACTTAAAAACTAAAACGGCACCCTCAAGCCTTTCGAAATCTTAAGCGCTCCATGTACTGCAGTAGGGAAAGCCAAATCCCCAAACCTGCAACAATACCTTTAAAACCGATTTGAATAATTAATTCTGCTTCACTAATTATAGGGAGAAACAAGGAGACACATTCTCAGCTACAGGGCATCTGTTTTGAACAGCCACTGACTCTGCAGTTAACATAAGGGCTAGTAATATGTGCGTGCATGTGTGTGCGTGCGCACACACACGTACACATGTGTCTGACAGGTGAATTTGCAATTCTGTATTCTGTGTGTCTGCATTTTGATCTCGGGAGACAATCTAGTAGCCACTCTGTACCTCTTTATGTTTGTGTATTGTTGCCTTTCCAATAGCACAGTTCCTTCATATTGTGGAATCAAAAAACAAGCTCTTTGCAACATAGGAGGCCGCATTATATCAGATTCATGGTGCATTTACCCCACTATTGTCTCCTCTGAACTGATAGCAGCTTTCCAGGGCATTTGCCTGTGAAGGGTATTTCTCACATACTGTGACTTGATCATTGGGACGGAGATGCTGGAGATTGAACCTTCTGCATGTAAGGAATGTACTGTGTTGCTGAGCTTCTCCCCATACCTGCTGTTGCAGCTTTGTATTATTGAAAGATCCTAAGAGGTTCACATTTGAATGGGGTGATTGGGGGTGAGGAATGCCCTTTGTGCCAGCACCAAAGTTTAGCTGCTTCCTTTTCCATTAAACTCAGGAAGAGAAAACATTTCAAATTCAGAACTGCTGGCACCAGACTCCTAGGTTCATGGAGCTATTCCACCCTGACTGCAAAACAACCCCCACCCCACCTTTTCTTGCTTCTTTTGTGTACAACGCGCTCTCTCTCTCTCTCTCTCTCTCTCTCTCTCTCTCTCTCTCTCTCTCTCTCTCTCTATATATATATATATATATATATATATCAGAACAGACATCCAGATGCTAGCATTGGAACCAGCCTCCTGGAAACAGACCAAGTTCAGTCAGGAGGCTTGATCTTCTGGCTGGCAACAGATGGGGGAGCTGGGTGTACAGATTAGAATTTGTCCCTGGGACTTGAAATCTTTCCATTGTGGTTGCAGACAGTCTTGTGAGAGCTGAATACAGAACACATGAACCTGGCAGCCTGGCGCTGCCATTTCCTCACCCCCAGGGGACGGGCAGGGGAAAGAGAGAATCTATTCCTCTTGACACAGCATTTGAAGAGCCTGATAAATAACTCCAAATCTACCCCCACTAACAATATTTATGAAGCTTCAATTTTTAATTTGTTGTAAGGGCCTCACTCTGGGAATAGGGGAAGCATTCTTGTGCAGCACCATGCAGCTCAGAGCTGGGCAACTCTTTCAGCGTTGAAGGTCAGCGTGGCAAATGTACTGCAAGCTGGAGGGACCTACAGCTGATCTAATTTACTTGGGGTGGGGTTTTGAAATGGATGCGGTGTGCACAGAATTATAAATATTTCTGTTGCTAGACACTGGATCTTAGGCCCTAATGCAGGGGTTGGCGAGCCTGTCTGTATATCCTTAGTGGTCCACAGCCATTAACCCCAGATTTGGGGGAGGGACCACAGTTCCCCAGTTCTATTTGCAGCATCCTCAGGTATGGCTAGGGAGAAACCCCATCTGAAGTCACAGAGAACCACTGCCAGTTAATCCTGAGCTTGATGGCCCAGTGGCTTGAGATGGAATGGGGCAGCTTCCAATGCTCCTATAACGTGACAACACGACATGCTTCAGCAGCAGACATATCAACTGTTTGGTGTACTTGTGAACATTTGCTGTGCTTCATTTAACCCGGCATTGTGCCCAGTGAGTTCAGGCGAGGGGGTGTCACATAACTCATTTTGGAGCTAGCAACCATGGAATTGCAGTTTCTTCTCCAAGTGGGGATGTGTGGTAATTGTTGGCATCTTGGAACAGGAACTTTGGGTCCAGGAGGAAGTCATCAGGCAGTTGTCACATGGTCACAGATTGCAACTGCAAACCAGAGGAATGTTTAGGGCATTTTTGTGTTTGTGTTATCAATGCCGCTCTGTTCCCTTCTTAGAAACCCTTCTTAACAAGAGGGGAATCAATTTTGAAAGCTTACTGAAATGCCAGGCAGTGGCAGGAGTCTTTCCTGTTGCATCAGTGTAGCTTGCAGCTTGGTAGATGAGTGGACTTTTTCTGCTCTTAAATTGTAAGGAGCAGCAGATCCCCTGTGAGTGTCATCCTTGAAGCATCCCATAGTGTTGCTTGGTCTGGAGCCTTAAACAGAAAGTAAAATGGTACAGGCGACAAAGAGGGAGTAGTGCTCCACCCACTGGTGCTTCTATAGTTTGGGGTCTCTGCCTTCTAGTTTTTCCTACAATGCCCCAGATGAGTGTTATGGGAAAAAGCAAAATGCCAGCTGCCAGTGGACCGACAGCTGCCAGAGCCATGTATCATTGTTTGGAGGAAAGATGACTTCAGTGCAACGGGCTTTCTGGGACACGGGGGCTGCAGGAGTGACCAGGGAATTCTGTGTGCTGATGATGGGTGTGCATTGTTTCTGCAAGAATGATCTTATTCCAATAATCTTAGCAAACAATTTCATTTTTAAAAAATCGGCTGACTTTTCTCTGAGTAAATTTATTGATTACAGAGTATGTACCTAACTCTTTCCCTCTCCGCCCTCCCAATGCAGTTACAGATGTAGAACTGAAGCGGCTGAAAGATGCCTTCAAGAGGACCTGCGGACTCTCATATTACATGAGCCAGCAGTGCTTCGTTCGGGAAGTGCTTGGGGATGGAGTTCCTCCCAAAGTTGCTGAGGTAATTACTGATTTCCTTGAAGTGTTGGGGGGTCGTGGTTGAGTTGCATGCATTCAACTTGCTCTGGAAATGGTTGCTCAATATCTGTAGTTCTTTATAGCCTCACACCAACCAATATACCAGTCATAGTGTCTCTTCTAGTTAGTCACGCCGATATATGTGCGTTTATAACATGGTGTGTTGCTGTTTGTGAAAACTAGCAGTTGTAATCCTAGGGCCTGTATCAGCCTTCCCTCGGCCCGGTGTTCTTCATATATTTTGATCTATACCTCCTGTTGTTTCTAGCTGTGGCTGAGGTCTTTAAGCAGAGGCTTGACAGGCATATGTCAAGAATGCTTTGATGGTGTTTCCTGCTTGGCAGGGGGTTGGACTGGATGGCCCTTGTGGTCTCTTCCAACTCTATGATTCTATGATGGGAATTTTAATCCAGATTGTCTCCAGATCAGTAGCAGGTTGGAGAAGACTATAGACACCTGCTTTTGCTTGCTTCAGGCTGAAGACAGCTGTAGTGCAGAACATCTGGAGGGCACACTAGGTTAGGGAAAGCTGAACTTTTATGTGCTGGCCAGTTCTGTCACACTTCCTGACCAAGCAGCAAGTCACAGGATGAAGGGGTGGGATGGTGCAGATAGGAGAGAAAGTTGGGTTCTCAATGGCTGGGGTCACCAGGGAGTAGGTTTATACCTCCACCAAGAGGTCAAGAAGGGAGAAGGGAGTGGTTGCCCTTCACTGCTATGGAGAACAGTAGAGTTCTATGGTGGCAAAATATTGGGTGGGAGGAAATACCCCTGAAAGGTGGCGGTGAAGGCAAAATCTGTGCTTCATCCTTGCACTGAGTGGCCAGACACTCACAGTCAGGAATTAGGGTATGTCTTTGTGCTCAGTGTGTAGAGATGCACCGCACTCCACCACTGGGTCCTTCTAGTATACAAGACCCCCACAGGAAGCTGCCTTCTGCTGAGTCAGACCATTGGTTCATCTTGCTCAGTACAGTATTGTCAACATGGACTGGCAGTGGCTCTCCAGGGTTTTGGACAGGAGTCTCTCCATCTTTGTCTCTAGTCATAACAACCACTTCTTACCAGAGGTCCAGGGCTGTCTTCAGCAACTTCATCATTTATCCATCTCTGTCATCCTGCCACCCACCCAAAAAGGGCTCACAAATCTACACCTGATGTTTGTATGATTTGAGGTAGTAAAAGAGGGCAAAACCCCCACAATAATTTCTACCTTCTGCTATTGTTTCTTGTTAATGTTACTCCCTTCTTTTCAAAATAAAGCTCTCCTAGTTCTGTGGCCACGAATATACATTGAAACGAAAAATAAGGAGAGCGAGGAGGAGAATTGGGCAACTAATAAATTGAATTAATAGTAGTGGGGCCTGCAGCAAATTGTTGCAGGTTCTGCTGATCAGGATTTCAGCCACCCTGTTCCATTTCCCCCTTCTGATAGTTCTCTGTTCCCCACAACTGTCAGTCAGCATTCCATGGTCACTGGGCATGCTCATTCTTGACTGGGTTGTTTGTTGGTTCCCTGCCCCCTTTCTGCAAATCTTAGGGTGTCCCCCCCCCCCCGCCAAAAAACCCCCTCTTGCTGACAACTTCCCTCTTGAGCGTGGGTGGTGCCATTTTGGCTGAGTAAGTGACGGCATTCAGTGCCTGAACGTCAGAAATAGAGGGGATCATAAACAGCTCTAGGGCTCTCCTCCCACACTTTTGGGAAAGGTATATAAATAACTGCTGTGAAAAGGGAAGGGTGTCAGGGCTGATCCTAGTTGGGGAAACAGCAGCTGACGCAGATGGTGGCAGCAGCAGTTTGCCTCACTGGCTGCTGAAGCTTCTCTAAGGAAATTACTGGAATCATTGAGTCTGATAGAATACTGTGTTATTAGCTCCCCACCCCAACCCCCATCTAAAAGTGCCCTGTGTGGCAAAGAATAAAGCGGGACAGCAAGTTCTAGGCCTAGGGAGTGGCTTAGAACATGGAAATTTGTGGTTGAAATAAAATATCCCCAAAACATGAAGGCGAAAGTAAAGATGAACAACATGGAGGAGTTGAAGAATGAATTACTTAGAAAGTAATAAGCACAGTTATAAATTGGATACAAAAAGGCAGTCGTGTAAGGTAATCGTAAAGGAGTAGCAGCCTCATAGTTCCAGCTGCAAACAGAGGAAATAAGTTGAGCATCTGAATAGAAAACTGACCTAAAATCCTAAGATGAGACACAAGTAAACCAACAAGAGTTGAAAGCATTATTGGGGGAGAGGTGTAGTTTTTGCACACCAAAGGCTCTGGTTTCAGTCCTTGGCATCTCCAGGCAGGGCTGGGAAACACTCCTGTCTGAAACCCTGGAGAGCTGCTGTCAATCAGTGACTGTAGACCCAGGGGTGGGGAGTCTTTGACCCACCAAGCAATGATAAGACTCCAAATTCTGATTATCCCTAGCCAACATAGCCAGCGGTCAGGGATGCTGGGAGTTGTAATCCAGCGACATCAGGAGGGCCAACAAGTTCCTCCATCCCTGCTGTTGACAGTACTTAGAATCATAAAATTGTAGAGTTGGGAGCCTCAGGGTCCACTTGTCCAACCTCTTGCAACACAGGACTCTTTTGCCCAACGTGGGGCTCGAACCCGTGACCTTGAACTTAAGAGTCTCATGATTTACCAACGGTCCCAGCTTGGTTAGATGGTTTGTGTTCCTAAGAAGACTGTGGCAGAGATGCAGAGGCAAAATGAATCAGAAGTAATTGACAGGCAGGAGCTGTTTTATCACAGAAAGGTAGTGCAAAAACCAGAGGCAGTGGTGGAGGCCATTAAGGAGGAAGGCAGACTTAGCAAAGAGTTGAGTGCAGACAATGAGGAGAGGAATAAGAGGAAATTAATGGAGAAAAAATAAGATTAGTCCAAGAGGGAGTGAATAAAAGCAGGCACTTTCAACAAAGAGCATCAGATGCAGATCAGTGCTGCAGTTGTTCAGTGGCATGAACAGCCTTCCTTGCTGTTCTATATCCACACGATCCTTTAAAGGTGCTTTAAGCATTACTTTTGACCATATGTAGCTTGTTTTCAGGTTTCGAGGGGAGCAGATACAATGCTTTCAAAAACACTGCCATGAGAGAGATCGCCTAGAAGTGACACTCCTGTGCCTTTTTACACGTAGACAGGTAGAAATATAGCAGGCAGTGTCTTTCTCATCAGAAGTCATTTATTTTCTAATTATCACAAGGTCTTTAAGTACACAGGAACTCCACCAGAGAAAATAAGTGAAGTGGGGTGGTGGCAGGAGTGAGCCAGCAGTAAAATACATCGAGCTAGTTGGTATTAACCCTTTATTAGCCAAACCAGGATCTGCACAAGAGAGCTACCATGTTCCCCCTTTTTAAAGACACCGTCTTATACCTTTTTTTACTTAAAAAAACACACGGTGTCTTATTTTCAGGGGATGTCTTGTACCTTAAGGCCTCCTTGGAGCAGCCAGGCCACTGGCTCGGGGTGCTGCTGGGCACTCTGTGCGGCGCTGCTGGGCGCTCTACACGGCGCTGCAGCAACCGCCGGTTCCAGGCACCAGACCTTTAGAAGGCATCTCAAGGCAGCCCTGTTTAGGGAAGCGTTTAATGTTTGATGGATTTCTGTATTTTAGTGTTTTGTTGGAAGCCGCCCAGAGTAGATGGGCAGGGTATAAATAATAAATTATTATTATTATTATTATTATTATTATTATTATTATTGCCCCTGTGAAGCAGTTGCTGAGACTGAAGGTCCCCACCTCCTTGCAGCTGCCTAAGTTGCCGCCTCCAGAGTTTCCCCCAAGCAATCTGAGACTGCACCTGTGTGAAGCTAACTTCTCCTCTGCCCTCTTCATGTGTCTCCTGGTTCTGGTTTTGGATATCAGAACCAAGCTCCATTGCAGCTTTCTAGTTTGTGTTACTCAGGGAGTTAGAATGATCAAGCAGCATGCACCAGCACACTTCATGCAGCTCATTCCCAGTAAACCATAAGGCATAAATCCCGGCTTTATGTGCCATGTGAACACAGTCTATATGTGTTCTGTTATATCTGGATGTATCTGTGCCATTCTTGCTGAACCTGTGGAAGACAACAGATAATCATTTCAACATAATAATTATTTTCCCAGCAAAGCTAGCCAGGCATGTTTCTTAAAAAAAAATGCAGCAAGCAGCAGTGAAAATGGCAAAAATACTTCCCCTGTTTATAAAACATTCATTCTTAAATGTTTAAATCTAAAATAATAGTAACAACTCCCTTTCATTCCCAACTGTCCCTAATCTGTAATGTGTCCTGGTGAAATCACAATAAGGTAGAAGGAGCTGGTGCGTTTTCAGGGCTGTGTGTACTGTACCACAAGAGCACAACAACTTCAGAGTTGTGTGTGCGCTGTTCAGCTTCTAGAAAAATTCAGCCTTGAAAAATTCAGCTGTATATTAAGCCGTCCTATATTTTCCTAGCCTGCATAACTGAGAAGATATGCTTGAAAGCATAATGACCGATATCTCAATCTGGAGAGGTGTTGGAATAAAATTTCCAGGTTTGGGGCATGGGCCCTATTCTCTCTCTCTCTCTCTCTCTCTCTCTCTCTCTCTCTCTCTCTCTCTCTCTCTCTCTCTCTCATTGTATTTAGGAGAAACGTGAGATAGCAATCCAGTGCTTATGTACCTGGTGGTGTCAGTGCTTACATATTCTGCATTTTGCAAAGTGGTCAGTAATCTGGAGGTTTTCCCCACACCCCTTCTTGGAGGCAAAAGGGGCATGGATGACCCATCTCCATAGCATCACATTCTGCCACCCTCATTCCCCTTGATAAAGTGGTTCTCTGGTATAACCAGCTGTTAACCAGGACCTTCACCAGAACCACATGATGCAGTCCATGCAACATCAAACAATTTCCCAAATTAAAACATTGGAAGTGCCTTTTTTTAACTGTGGAAATTTTCTGGGGGCTCCAACCACAATATTTGGGTAACTTTCGGAAATTGTTCAAGGCCAAGAAGAGAACTTGAAATTTATAGAATCTCTGCAACTGGGTTTGAATGGTAAGGAAGTTACTGGCACTCATGGCTGTGGTAGAAAAACCTGAAGGGGCAGGCAGCATCTAGTAAGGACTCAGAAAATGTCAGAAGCTTGTTCTATATAATTTTAAAACCCATTTCAACCTGGAGGCCATCTGTGATATATACAGCTATTGATTTTTCTGGTATGAATGATTAGGTATCTAGGCATCTCCCATTAAGTGAAGTCAGATCTAGGCACAACCTATTTCTATCGGGTGAAATGGGCTAATGATTTTTTTTTTTGTCGCTTGAGAAGCAATTATTGATAAGACTCTGCCTGCATCTTTTGCAGATGCTGTTGTACATGTGCACAAGAATAAGGATTTGGAGAATAAATACTGAGTCCACAGAGAGATACAGAGCTCTAACACAGGACAGGGCTCTAAGTTACCTTCAATTCTGTGTTGAGTCTGGTAGTTGGCACAGACTTTGGACTCGTGAAAGGCAAATCAAGTTTCTAGGCCTCATTATTTGGAGGAGAGGTTTGGAAATGTACACATGGTTATGGCAGAATAGGATTAGGTTAATTGCAGTGGAGAGGGAGTGTACCACTTACTGTTTCTCACATAATCATACATTTTCTTCTCCCAAATGCACACACACAAAAGGCAAGATTCTCCAAACTCTGTATGTTGCCATATTCTGGCTTGGAAAGCTAACATATAAATATTTTTACATACTAGGGGGGGTGGGGAAATCGCTGGAATTATTAGATTGTTGATGCAGAATTATCTGATTTGAGTCCAGTGTATGGGAGCATGCTTCATCCCAGAATGGAATAACTTTCCAAGCTCCCAGGTTGTTGATATAAATATTACTAAATAGCACAATTGGTGTACATGGCACTGCACAGAGTAATGCAAGCAAAAAAATGGGTCCCTCTCTCATAGACTTAACCTAGTGAGAGCTGGACCATAAAGAAGGCTGATCGCCGAAGAATTGATGCTTTTGAATTATGGTGCTGGAGGAGACTCTTGAGAGTCCCATGGACTGCTAGAAGATCAAACCTATCCATTCTTAAGGAAATCAGCCCTGAGTGCTCCCTGGAAGGACAGATCGTGAAGCTGAGGCTCCAATACTTTGGCCACCTCATGAGAAGAGAAGAATCCTTGGAAAAGACCCTGATGTTGGGAAAGATTGAGGGCACTAGGAGAAGAGGACGACAGAGGACAAGATGGTTGGACAGTGTTCTCGAAGCTACAAACATGAGTTTGACCAAACTGCGGGAGGCAGTGCAAGACAGGAGTGCCTGGCGTGCTATGGTCCGTGGGGTCATGAAGAGTCGGACACGACTAAACGACTAAACAACAACAACAGTGAAGGGAGAGGCAAGAGCAGTGGGTCTGAGTAATATGCCATTGCATATACTTGGGAGTCATTTTGAATTTGGGATGGAGGCCAGGAGTGTTCAGTCAGGGGCTTTCTAGGAAAGGTGGGTTTTTTACACGAGGGAATTTAATGGAAGAGGGAGCAGGATTGCTGGGCACAAAGGACTACAAGGTGACAGTTTTTAGTTCCTTTTGGGGGCCAATTTCAGTTTTTCAAATGCCAGTGTTTCCCAAGACTGGCCACATTTTCCTATAACTTGCCACTGCCTTGCCTCAGCTTGAGATTAACGAAGCAGGTGGACACGGGGGCTGCTGAAATGAAAGCTGGAAGTCAGGGGATCGTGTGTGTTGGAATAGAGCTCATGCCGGTTGTTTGGGCTGTTGCACTAAGCCAGGTGAAACCACAACTCGCACCAGCCATCATGCCTAGTGATTGGGGATTATGGGAGGTGCAGTCCAGCAACGTCTGGAGGGCCACAGGTACTTCAGCCCTTCCGTTTCTCCGAGGACAGAGACACCAAAGCCCTCTATATCAGGGAGCATTGTGTTTAGTGTTTACCTGTGGATCTCAACAGATGTGGCATGTTTATATGTTTAAGCCTCATCTGAGCCTTAGTCAAACTTGGCTGCAGTTTGTCCCACTGGTGTGGTGGTAAACTTTGAAATGTAAGTGTGTTTGTGACAACGCTCATGGCCACACCTATTCTTAACACTATACAAGAGGAGTGGAACCTGTGACCTTTAAATGTTGTTGGACTTCAACTCCCATTATCCCTCACCACTGGCCAGGCTGGCCAGGGCTAATAGGAGTTTGGAATTCAACATCTGGAGGGCCACAGGTTCACCATCCCTGTTATATAATGCAGATTAATGTTTGACCAATGCCAACTTTTTTCACCCCACCCTTTTTATTTTTTGCTTAACATCCAGTCTGATGAAGTGTTTTGGTGGACTCAAACGCTTGATTGCTATTTTGTTCTGCTTTGGTTGGTTGGTTATAATGAAGGGATTTTCTTTCCAGTTTGGCAGTTTAACTCTTGGCTAATATAACCCACCTCTTCTGCATTGCTTACTTGGTGAGTTGATCTCCCAATAAACTTATTTATTTGGCATGCAGAAAATTGTCAGCTAGCTCTCTGGGAGATGTTGACTTCATCCCTGCTGTGAAATAAGTAGCTCCTCTTCATCCCTGTTCCACTGCACCACTGGTTTGCCCCATCCTTTTAAAGGCATCATTTCCCCAAATATCTGTTGACAGGAATACATTTCTATATTTCTGAGTTCAGCTAGAAGGTATACTTCACTTCTGCACCAAAATATGCTTTTGTTTTTAGAGTATAGGTGAATAAGAACTACCTGCCCTCAGACGAGCACCTTGCTTATTCATTTATTAAATTGATAAACTGCCCTTCATTTGAGGATCACAGCAGTTTTCAGCATAAAAACATAGAAATGCACAACATAATAGCAAAAAATGATAATACCCCCTGTTTAAAAGTCCATAGATTATTTAATCAGTGAAAGGCCTTACTATAGAGGAATGTTTTCACCTGATGTCTAAAGGTATGTAATAAGACTCCAGGCGAGCCTCCCTGAGGAGAGCATTCCAAATACAGGGTTTGGGTTTGGTTGGCATCTATCTTGGGAGACAATGGAAGAGTGTACCTTCAGCAGCCACCACAGAAAAGGCCTATTCTTATATTGCCCCTCTCTGGAGTTCTCATACTGGGGGCACACGAAGAAGGGCTTCAAATGATGACCGCAGGTTCCAGGTCAGTTCATATTGGGAGAGATGATCCTTGAGGTACCTTGTTTCTCCTAAAATAAGACATACCCATAAAATAAGCCGTAGCAGGATTTCTAAGCAGTTGTGCAATATAAGCCATACCCCGAAAATAAGACATAGTGATAGGTGCAGTTCTGGAGGGCGCCAAGGAAGAGGCTAGGCTGGACATGTAATTAAAAATAAGACATCCCCTGAAAATAAGCCACCGTGTTGTTTTTTTAGGAAAAATATAAGACGGTGTCTTATTTTCAGAGAAACACGGTATTTCAGTCTTATAACAAAACCAGGTTATATGCTCAAACTGTCGTGCCCTGGTGAGCAACCTTGCTGCCATATTATGCACCAACTGAATTTTCTAAATCTGCTTTAGAGCTAGCCCCATGTATAATGCATTGCTGTAATCTAGCCTAGGAGTTACCAAACATAGACAACAGAAGTTAGGCTATCCCTGTCCAGATAGGGGCACAGCTGTTTGTCCAACAGAAGCTGATGGAAGGCACTCTGTGCCACCGAGGCCACCTGAGCCTCAAGGGACAGCTGTGAATCTGGAACTATGCCCAAGCTATGTACCTGTTCCTTCAGAGGGATTGTAATCTCATCAAGAGCAGGCATCCATCCTTTCTAGGGAACCCGCCCACTAACAGTGCCTCTGTCTTACCTGGATTGAGCTTCAGTTTGTAACCTTGCGTGAGTCATTTTCCTGAATGATTTTCCTGCACCTGACGGGGTTAACGCATAGGATTTTTTCCAACCTTGCAGGAGGTTGTTGGACAGAGGCCAAGCCAGAACAGCAACTCACAAAGAGATTCAAATGGACAGCCTCTTTTTCAGGGGAGGGCATTCTGCCTGGCCTACACCTTGACAGAGATTGAATGATCCAGTCACGATTGATGTAGAAACATGTCAGAATAGCTGATCGGAAGGCTGGAAGATGAGCAGGGCATTGGGTGGAGACGTAGCGGTCAGTCTCCTGTGTGGCTGGAAACTTTGGGCTGCCAGAAGCTGTCGGTAATTTAACTCCTCGCAGCACACGGGCGTCCTGGCACACAGCTGGGTAATTACTGCTCGAGGAGGTGCTTCGGCTCCACAATCGGTTGCTTCTTTTTCTCCTTTCCCGTAAATATGGCAACCACTTTTAATTGCAGCGCAAGCAGATTTTTTTAGGAGTCAGCTCCCCCCCCCCTTCTCTGGCACAGAGAAATCTTAATAGGTATCATGGAGGGAGCTGGGCATTCGGAAGTGTAATCTGCTCCATCAGTTTTAGAAGTGTAACATCCACACTCTTCGTCTTGAAAGCAGGCTGCTTTCCACACCTCACACAGCAAGTGTATTTTCAGTGTATTGTCAACAGAAAGGGCTGTGAGGTAAATATAGTTGTATCCAAAGGTGAGATTTGTGCCTGCAGCTTTGAGAGCAGAATTTGGACTGTGGGTCTGGAGAATTTCATGTTTTATGTAAATCATGTGTAACTTGGTTTGAATCTTAACATTGGCAATTACTTAGGACAGGCAGGGCAGTCTTGTAGTCTTACCTGAAGGATGGTTTGGTGATTTTAAGAGAGCTGCACACCTGGTCACTTATGGCAGCTGTGGTACAGAATTGGAGATTCAGTGTCTTGTGATTCCCAGGACCTGAAGGGTTCTGGGTTGACCTGCTAGTGTCCCTGCTTGAACTGTCCACTTCTTCAGACCATGTGTTCATCCATCTGGCTACACTAAGGTGGCTTACAAAATAGCTACAAATGTAAATACCAACAATAGAACAGTGTAAAGAACAGTGAATTGTAAGCAACTGTATTTGTTGACAGCAAAATAAGACCGAACTGAAAAATAAACACAACCTATTTACCACAACAGACCAATAGTACTGTGCCACACGAGTCACCACTGGCATTCAGGCTTTCGTGAAACAAGAAATAGGGAGCTAGTGCACAAAAGGGTCACTAGCCTGCAGAGTTTTATTAGACCACTGTGGACTGACAGAAATGCTGGTGTAGAGATGGGAAGCTTCCATCCTCTTGCAGACCACTTGGTTTCTCTTTTGGGACTAAAGAAAGGACAAAGCACTCCATCCCTCCTCCACCAGCTCACTTTGAGCACTTGCATACAATCCCTGGTTGCTTTTTGTGCCAGCCAAATGGTTAATACAAAGCTGGATCAGTGCCTCCTGATGTGTCAGGGTTCTGGTTGAAACTGACAGCATGTTAACAACTGACAGCTCATGCTTTACATTCATGTGCTGAGCAGTGGGAGGGAGGAGAACTCTACTGTTCTGCTACGGCTTGCAGGGAAAGTGGAAGAACCACAAAGCCCCTTCCAGACAGGCAAAGCTAAGGCAAAGCAGGCCTCTCTGAGCAAGTCAGAACCCTGGACAGCTCCCAGTTGGCTGAGCTATAAAAGATGTTGTCTCAGCACAGAGCTGGTATCACATGAGCGCTTATGTATGCTGAGCAAGGCAGTTGGCTCTACCTCCTTGACAGTGTTAGAAACTAAAATGTGAAAGCTAGGAGCTAAATGGCACCTTAAACCTAGGTTATGGGCTCAACAATGGAATGTCTAGGCACACTTTTTTATAACAATACAAAGCTGAAAATGAATGAACTGCAGCTAAAATGCTCATTTTTCACGTGCCCTAGTTCTTCTCCTGCCCCACCCCTCTGATATTCTTAAGAGGATCTCTTCTCTAGTCTTCAGAGAGTAGCTGGAAGTGGGGAGGCAGAAAAAGGTCCTTTTCTTCCACTCTCTAGTTTTAATCAGAAATCTTTGGCGCAGTATTTCGCCCAGAGCTCAGAAACTGCTCATGTTGATGAAATTCCCTGTCACAAAATGTGCCTAGAACAATGGGAGTTTCAAACACTGCTCCTTGAGAAGATGGCTATGTTGACTTTGGGGGCCCTTTTGTGATTCTGTAGGCACTGACTTCTTTGCTCTGTAGTGGAGGGGGTGTTAGCAGGGGCTTGTGCTCTGAGGAAGATGGTAAAGCTACATCCTCAATTCAGGAGGGTCCATGGAGAAGTGGGCACCCTGTATTTCTCCCTCATCAGGGATCATGACAAGACTAGGGGAGAATGCTGCAAGCCTGGGACTTGCTCCCCGCTTTGCCCCCATGCAGAGGTTTTGGGAAGAGGGACATGTCTTGAAACGTGTAAAGTGGATTATGTTGCTGTTGTGTGGAAATACTTTCTGGAGACTCTCTGGTGCCCTTGAGAACCTACACAGTGGAGAGGTAAGGAGGCCATTTGACAACTATTGAAAGTTGTTAATGTGTTTGGTCCTGTTTTTGAAAAAGTGGGGCTGGCCTATGGCAAGCACTGGAGAGGGCAATCAAAGCTGAAGCTCCATGCTACCTGGTTATTGAAGCAAAGCATCTGTTCCTGATGGTGTTTTGTCTTTAAACTCGTGGAAATCTCTTGCAAGGACTTTGGGCATCTCAGTCCCTGTAGAGCAGTGGGGAGTGAGGGTATCTCGCCACAACTGGCACTAAGGAGAATTACATTTCTGGCACCTGATCATCCCTTGAATGTTTGTGTGGTCATTGCGAGTCAATGTGGTAGCCTGGAATGTCCCATACATTTTATGTTGCTGTCCTATTCCTGTGTCCGCTGTGTTGTTGCCACTCTTCAGGTAAGTTTTCCCTCAAGTTAACTTTTGCTTTGTCATTGTTGCCAAAGCTGCTTGTTCATCATCATCATCACCATCCCTGTGTTCCAGGTTTGCCTCATGGGGCGTGTGCAGTTGCTTTGCTTGTGAGAAATGATCTCCCATGTTTCTTTTACATGGGACAGATCCCTAGAAAATCATTGAGTTAGCATTGTTGGAGGGATAACTCGGATAAGACTCTTGCAGTTGGAAGCAGACTGTCTTGAGTTAGATAACCTGGCTCTGCACAAAGCAGTTTAATATTATTACATGTATATTAATTTCTCTGAGAAGCGCATCAGTGGCTCCTTCCCACCCCAAACCTAGTTTTGTCTGTTTTGTCTTCACAGCAGCTCTGTGAGGGAGGTTAGATTAAGGATGGCATAAGGCCACTCTGTGTGCTTTGCAGCTGAATGGGGATTTCAACCTGAGTTTCCCCTCAAACACTGTCCAGCAGTCTAACCACTGCACTAGAACTTGGAGATGTCTGTCTACTAGAGCTGTGCAGTGTGTTAGTAGATTTAAACAACTTTAGCATATGTGATTTTTAACAGAACTGGAATCTATGGAGCTGGAACATGACGCCATTAATACACTTGAACCACATCTGCTTAAAGCTATGCAGTGGGCCTCTCTCTGAAGGTGGCAGAAGCTATTTTGAAGCTGAGCATTTACCAAGCCCAGGAAAATAGTCCCTTGGCTCCTTGCAGTGTTTTCTGAGAACCAGGTGCTACTTTACAATAAAAGGACCTCAAATACACTCTCAGGGCTGAGCTTCCTTGCTCAAAACAGGCCCTTTCTTCCTTTTGAGACCCTGCTGTGTTTTCAGAAAGTCAACCCTGTTTAATAGCCAGGTAATGTGAGTGGATAAAATGGCTGCAACCTGCTGTGTTTTTGTTTCTTATCTTCCACGGATGAAGTTTCCAGCATACTCGGGGGCTGAACATTTTTTAAGACTTTCAGCCTTCTTGGAATGGAAGCTTCAGAAAAGAAACAGCAGCGATGAGAATCTGGAAGGCTCATTTATTCACTCCCAATTTTGTAGCGTTACCTGCCTTCAGAAGAGACATGCCCAGAATAGCAATCTCTTTGATCCAATGTCTCTTAAAAAGTAAGGTTCTGGTTTAATGAGATCAAAGGCAAAGTTTCAGGTTCCCATGGTCCCTGTTTTTTGGCCATGCTGGCTGGGGCTGAAGGAGGTTCGAGTCCCAGCAATAGCTGGATGGTCCTAGCTTCTCCAGCCCAGATATACACCAAACCTGAGAAATCCAGAGACCTCATAATGCCTGCCACTAGCTGGGGCTTGTAAGCTGGAGGGCACAGAGCAGGGGAATTCAGTTGTTGTCAGCAGGAACAAGATAGGGAACTAATAGGAGCAGCAATTATGGCCTTTGTGTCTGGCAGTAAAAAAAAGACCCTGCTTGGAAGGGTGTGTGCATGGCAGTTTTTGTGGAGCTCTCCTTGCTTGGGAGCCTAGAGCAGGACAAAACTTGAAAGGTCGCTTTCTGCCTCCAGGTCCCTGTAGTGCTTGTTTGGAACCAGTAGCCACTACAGGTATGGGGAGGCTTCTGTATATGTGGCTCCTTTTGAATGGTACTGAAGTATTTAAGCTGACCTTGCAAATAAAGTAAGTGAACATTATTAGCCTGTAAACTGCTAATAATGCACGTGCCCAAGCATTCCAGAGTTGATGATTAGTGACAGACAAACAACCTGAAAGGAGGAGGAGAGCCCCACTCCGTTTCAGTTTATTAAACCTGCTCTGCCTAGTCACTTCCAGTTTACCTCTAGAAAACTGGAGGAGAGTGCTTGTGATATGATTGCCTGGGCTAGAATGAGAGGTTGTGGCTTTCTATGTGCCAGTGTCCAAACTTTAGGAGAGCCGGCATAAATTGTTTAGGGAGAAGCCTTTTTAAATCAATTGTAAATAAAACCCCAGGCACTAGGAGTGCCTGATATTTATGCACCTTGAAAACGCTCCACCTCTGGTTCTTGGAGAAGCAAGACAGGCTGAGTTATTTTAGAAGCAGGGGGAGATTTGTCCTATGATGACTTCTCGCATGACTATCGGACCTATAAATAATCACCTAGTGCTGCAACCTGAAGGGTAGCTAATAAGTAATATGATATACTGTGCGTATCTGAGGACAAATGTGTTGGAACAGGTTTGTTGGCCCGTGAGGCTTGAGAGGGAGGTGACAGAATGGCCACGCCACTGGTGACTTAAGTATGAATGTTCATTCCCTCCCAGAGTAGCTGACACAGTGAAAGGCATGGCGTAGGTCAGCTGTGGTCCTCCTGATGTTGTTGAACTCAAAACTCACATCAGCCTTAGCCAGCATAGTCAATGGTCAGGGATGATGGGAGCTGTAGTCCAACAACATCTGGAGGACCACAGGGTTCCCCACCCCAGAAAATAGAAACTGGCCGGCTTTGTTGTGTTTCCTGTCAATTAGTGGTGTGGGGAACCTTTGGCCCTCTCTTTTGAGGGACACATTGGGCTCCTTCTGGGGTAGTTTGTTCCCCATCCTGCATTTTGCTCTCACTCATGGCTCCTAGAAGCTGTCAGCATGTGACAACAGCCACATCCTGGGAACAGCTTTGATTGGCCAACTAAACTAGGTGAGGGTAACCAAACCCTCAGTGAGTTAGGGACTTCCCCTGTTTGTGAAGACAGGCTCTATCAGGTTTAGTGGATGAGAACAATACTTGGTCTAACAGTTAAGAAGGCGGTTTCTGCACATGCTGTATAGGGAAGTGAGGGGCAGATTGGGCTCGTTAGCCTGGGAAGGTATCCCATCTAGGAAATGGAGAACACTGTTCCTAAACCTCCACTGCTTGCTTTGGGAGAAGAAAAGTATAAGGAATAAACCTTACACAAATTTGGAGTGGAGTCCCTAAGATGGGTACGTTTAACCTGGAGAAGAGAAGGTTAAGGGGTGATACGATAGCCATGTTCAAATATATAAAAGGATGTCATATAGAAGAGGGTGAAAGGTTGTTTTCTGCTGCTCCAGAGAAGCGGACACGGAGCAATGGATTCAAGCTACAAGAAAGAAGATTCCACCTAAACATTAGAAAGAACTTCCTGACAGTAAGAGCTGTTCGGCAGTGGAATTTGCTGCCAAGGAGTGTGGTGGAGTCTCCTTCTTTGGAGGTCTTTAAGCAGAGGCTTGACAGCCATCTGTTAGGAATGCTTTGATGGTGTTTCCTGCTTGGCAGGGGGTTGGACTGGATGGCCCTTGTGGTCTCTTCCAACTCTATGATTCCATGATGGCTGGATGGTGCCTTGCACGCCTCCTTCCAGCAACTCCTGCAACTAAGCAGGTGCCCAATGTGTGGCTTTCCTTTCCTTTGGACCACATCAGCGAGGCCAAGAGCGGGGACATTGGGCAGCCCAGGACCTCCATACACGCTGCCTGGGCTTGTGCCCTGGGGAGGTCACTTCAGTGCTAATAATGCAGCCATGCTTGCTGGAGCTGCAACATCTGGAGGGCCAAAAGGTTCCCTGCGCTCGCTATAAATAGATAAGCAAGGCTTCAACACTTGTTTTTAGAGTGGATGGGAAGTTTTCACTCGTAATAATAGTGCTTAACATTGCTTTAAAGTACTCAGAACCACTTTACCTGCCTTAACAGTCAGTAGCTTTGCCACCCACATTACAGATGAGGGGAGGGAGGGAGGCTAAGGAGGCGGCCAAAGGATGATAAGTGAGTTCATATCAGATGCAATATTCATACCAGGGACTTAAATCACTTGCAATCCAGTCACTTACAGTGGGAAATGTTAACTAGCAGCCACTGGAGAGTTCTTCCTCTGTCATAGTCCTGCCAGCCGTCCACCCCCTCATATTAAAGTCCTGTTCCTACTCAACCTAAGATGCACAGTTGGGAGAATAATATATGTGTAGCACTAAACCACCTATTGAAACAATGTGCCATTTGGCTTTGGTCTAGGGGCTGATGGTTGTGCCGGTCAGCTCTGTTGATGGGGCTTGGTGTAAATGTTGACTTCTGGCAGTGGCTAGAAGCCCAGGATAATGTATTAGGTGTGGGTGACTTGGAGATTCCCTTCTTGCAAAAGCTTTTGATTTTTGTTAGTTGGGTTTAGTCATGCATGTTTGTCTATGGGACCATTTTGTACAGATACAGGTTTGAGTTTCACACTGCAATCTTTGTCTACTTTTATGCCCAGGTAAGTGTTAGTAGGATTAAAGCCTGCGATCCCAGGTCGAGATCGCCTTACATGTCCAGGCTTTTAATGCACCTGTTACCTCTTTGGAGGTATTCATTACTTTTCAGTTCTAATGTTTGCACTGCTGCTGTTTTTATGAAAGACTGTTGTTAGCAGTTGAATTACTTTTTATTGTTTTGTTTTTAGTTTTATTGTCTGAAGACTTCAAATGGGGTGGCATGGTATAACATATTCTAAATGAATAAATATTCCTTCATTCCAGACTCTGGGACAAAAGGGAGAGGCAATTGCTTCCAGGTCCTGCTTGTGAGCAACTAAGAACTTCTGGCTGACCACAGCTGGAAACAAGATTCCAGTCTAGATAGACAGATTCAGGAAAGCATTTAGTTTGGGAGTTTTGTGCTACGGTGGCCAAGTAAAAGGATTAGAATCTTGTCTGCATGAAAGCATAAAGAGTAAAGTTTTCTCACTCTCTTTCTGTAACTTTCAGGTCATATATTGCTCTTTCGGTGGCACATCCAAAGGACTACATTTCAACAATCTGATAGTAGGCTTAGTCCTGCTAACGAGGGGCAGAGATGAAGAGAAAGCAAAATGTAAGTAGTGGCAGTGTCTGATTTTTTTGGGTTCGCTGTGCACTTGAGCTCCTTGCAAGAAAGGCAGGATATAAACCTAATATTTGAGGTAGGGGTGTGAATTAGACACTTTCCCCCACAATCCATAACCTTGGACATACAGTGGAACCTCGACTTACATCCACCCTTTCTCGCGGACGTTCCAAGTTGCGACTGTGGCAAACCCGGAAGTAAACACTGGGTTTGCCACGATTCACGCATCCGCGGAAGCGGCTTCTGCCGTCTGCGCGTGTGCACAAGTGGCTTCTGCTGTCTATGCATGCGCAGAAGTGCTCTGCCACTGAATGCGCACGCGCACAACGGCGTCTCTACTAGCGTCCGGTTTTGCCCAGCAGACGGGCCTCCGGAATGGATTATGATCGTAAGTAGAGGTTCCACGGTATCAGGTTGCATTTTCCTCCATTCACTTTAAATGGGAATCTAATGTTCAGTCAGGATGGTTAGACCATTAGAATGAGGTGGAGGCTTTCTATGAAAGAAATTTGAGACTTTCCACTTAGCATCTTCCACCTTCTGCAGAAGAATCAAAATATTTCAGTTGGAATATTATATTTGCATTCAGCTGTAAATGGTGTGTGGGGGGGTAAGGGGGTGGGTATAAAACCTTTTATATAAAAAATACAAAGATAAGTAACAGTAACAAATAAATTAAAGTATTAGAATGATTATAGGCTCCAGATACTGTTCCTGTAGATGTACTTTCATGTTTTGTATATAAATATTATCAGCTCCAATTTAAACTGGCATCCTTGTTGATCCCAATAACATAACTGATTAGCAAAGCACTTTTTTTGAGTGTAGAAAAGTAAAAAATCAGCCCTGTTCAGAAAGCTGTGCAAGTTAATTGGTATTGCCAGCTCTGTTGCACTGGTGTGACTTGAATGTTTAATTATTCTGTTGTTGGTTTTTTGCTTAGACATTTTCAGCCTGTTTTCAAATGAATCTGGGAGCTATGTCGTCCGTGAAGAGATGGAAAGGATGCTTCATGTGGTCGATGGGAAAGTCCCGGAAAGCCTCAAGAAATGCTTCTCGGAGGTATTTCCTGCAGTTCCTTATCTCTTTTTACTGGATAACCTGAGGATGAGGGTGAAAATGTGGAGCCCTGACCTCCTGTCGGAAGTAGCCTGCGGAATCAGGATCAGGTGTACTTACCAGATCCAGTTCCACACCCTTGTAGTAGGAGATTGCAGACTTGATAGGATTAGTCCCTACAGGGTGCTATGCAGGTGTCAGGTTGCACCTGAGGTTGCTGAAATGAATAACCTAGCCCTGGCTATTGCAGGGAGGCAGTCATGCCTCTGGTTCTTCAAGCCAGCCATCTCTTTGTTGGCTGGAAGGGTTCTGGGAGTTGTAGTCCAAACCATCTGCAGGGCACCAGGTTGCTGCTTTAAACCCAGGGGTGGGGAACTTGTGGCCTTCAAGGTGTCGCTGGACAACAGCCCCCATCACCCCGATCACTGGCCATGCTAGCTGGGGCTGGTGGGAGTTGGAGTCCAACGTCATCCAGAGTGTCAACAGTTCCCTATTCCTGCTTTCAAGCATTGCCTTTTCTACTGCTTCAGTGACCTCATTAACTGTACTAGTTACAGGTAGGTAGCTGTGTTGGTCTGCCGTAGTCGAAACAAAATTTTAAAAATCCTTCCAGTAGCACCTTAGAGACCAACTAAGTTTGTTATGGGTATGAGCTTTCGTGTGCATGCACACTTCAGATATCTGAAGAAGTGTGCATGCACACGAAAGCTCATACCCATAACAAACTTAGTCGGTCTCATTAACTGTGTCATTCAATATCAAGTGACCCAATCTTTTTATCTCATGTCATCCAATTTTCTCAATATTTTGCACACTTGTTGAACGATCAAAACTAAGTTTAAATCTAAAATTTTATTTTTTTATCTCATCCCGTTTGTGAGTTATGAGGGTTTGAAATTTACAATTTTGGCCTTGCTGGACTACACAAAAACCTTAACAGCTCTGCCCAGAAGTTAGATACTTCAAAACTAACAACACCAATCTCTTCAGAACTTCATGAGCTTTAATATGACATGTCGCATGATGGACTGATGTTACATTTTAAATTTAAGTTACAAAATTTTAAAAAGTGATTTTAAAATGATTAAAAATTCCAAAAAACATATTATTAAACATTTCTAGGAGCTACTTGCAAAATTTCATCTTGTGAAACAGGGTGTGAATGTGGCCAAGGCTGGGTTTTCTGCACTGTATCATTTGTATCCTGCCTCCAAAAGTCCCATCTCCTGTTCTCTTTCTCTCAAATGTGGAAAGCGCCCATCATCCTTGGAGGGGGAGAGATCCACCCCTCCCCAGACTCCTAGTCTTCCTTGGAAGCACTTCTCCAAAACAGCATTACCCCCCCCCCCCCAATTCCTTTCCAGTGTTGTCTTTCACACTTCTGATGCCTGTCCTCAGGCATAAGGGCTACAGCTCATTAAAATTCTTTCCACTAGAAGCAGTAGGAGAGAGTCTGCTGCAAGCGTTTGTGTAAATGAGAATGAGAATGTCATATACCTGCCCGTTGTGTCCTGGGTAGCATAAATCTATTCAGATGCTTCATTTCAAAGTTGATCAGCAGTGCTTTCCCTTGGAAAGCAAAACAACAGACTGATATGCTGTTGGGAGATGCTTTTTGAGGACCATTTAATGCCACCCTGCTGGCTGGGTAGGGTAGGGTTTATTTATTTTTGTATCCTTGTTTGCCTTAGCCACTGAAATGAGCAGGCATTTGGAGAGGAACGCTTACAGCTCAACGTGTTGCAGATGGCAGACTAACACAACTGCCCCATTCAAGCTGCAATTGTCATTTGTGCATTGATTCCCCTGGATGCTAAGGGGCAGCATGAAAATACCGATTCCCACTCCATTCAATGGAAATCTTATACAGTCGTACCTTAGTTTTCAAACAGCTTAGTTCTCGAATATTTGGCTCCCAAATGCTGCAAACCCGAAAGTGACTGTTTCGGTTTGCGAACTATTTTTGGAAGCCGGACGTCTGACGGGGCTTCCGCAGCTTCCGATTGGAAGCCCATGTAGCCAATCAGAAGCCACGCTTTGGTTTCCAAACGTTTTGGAAGTCGAATGGACTTCCGGAACAGATTCTGTTCGACTCCCAAGGTACGACTGTACAGCACTTTGTCTGAGTTCTGAGTCTTCACAAAAAAATTGCTCTTCAGGCCCTCTCAGGTGTTAAGATAAGCAGATGGTCCACCTTTGGCAGTTCCACCACCCTTGGAAGTTTGGGTGGTGGTGCCCTTGTGGAGGGCATCCTCTGTAGCAATTGCCAGGTTGTAGAATTCCCTCCCCACAGAGGTGTGCCTGGCACCTTCATTATATAGTTTCCCTCCTATGCTGAAGGCGCACCTCTTTACCATGGCCCCTGACACCCAAGACATGCATTTTCAGGACGCACCCTAGTTTTGTGATTCTAATTTGTTTTAAGCTATTTAAGTATTGAATTTTAATTTGTTGTAACCCACCCTGGGACCTTATGGAAAAGAGCAGGAAAGAAATCAAATCAAATAAATAACAATAATCGTTTACAAGCATGACTTTGTAACCTTGAGAGCTAGATACTCTGACAGTGCTATGGCTACTAAGAATAACAAAGCTGGAAATCTCACTCTGCACCCGATACCCCTGTTCTACGCATTCCCCAGGACTTCCACCAGCCATGTTGACGAAGCTAGAAAAAAGCCAGTTGTCTTTTGCATCAGCCTTTCCTCTTTGAAAGGGCTAGCAAGAGTTCACCACATAACACATAAGCAAGACAGATTAATTTCTGACAAAGCAAAGATGGGAATATTTGAATTTCAGCCCTGCTGAGAGGTTAACTGTTCAGTAAAGAAATATCTTTGAAAATCGTACTGTTAAGCAAGTCAATAAAGGGTAATGTCCAAGCTCCATTAATTCAAATTCAGTCAGAGAGCACTTATTTACCAAAGGTTTGGTGTGCATGGCTTGTAGGTTTGCAAGCCCATCAAGAGTTCACAAGCTACTCAATTCATGCAGGCAGGTTTCTGATAACAAATGGCAAACTCTTAAGCAAGCCTGTGAAGCTCCGGGTCCACTCCCTAGCTTGGGATTCCGCAGCTAGCTTTCATGTTTGTTTATTGTTTGTTTGTATGGTGAAAAGCTTGGAAGTAATTACGAAAACTAGGAAGCTGCTTTATAGAGTCAGGCCATGGGCCTAGCTAGCTCAGTATTGTCAACTCTGGACTGGAAGCAGGTCTCCTGGGGGACATTCCCAGTCCTACTTGGAGAAGCCAGGGATTGAACCTGAAACCTTCTGCATGTGAAGCAGATGCTCCACCATTAAGCTAATGCTGCATAGGTGGCTTCGGTGCCCTGGCCTCTACCTGGTGTTTTCCTTCCATTGATCTTGCACAGTTCCCCACCTAGTGAGCAGGTTTATCAATACTTCAGTCCCCAACAGGCCAGTCTTAGCCGTCTAGGTCAGGGGTCGTTTAAATGGTCCCCGAGCCGCCCCCGAGCCAAGCCGCCCACTCAGCGAGTCCCCACGCGCTGCGCTAAACTGGCGCAGCGTGAAGCAAGGACTCACTTCCGTGGCACCGGAAATCGCATCTGCGCATGTGCAGATGCGATCTGGCCCACAGAGCGATCTCCGTGCCGACCCCTGATCTAGTTCATTATGCTGAAAGCAATGTGAGCTGGTACACTGTGGATGAGGTGGCTGCTGGCTGGGTTGCATGGTAGCAGCCCAGAGAATGAGCCCTGTACCTTTTCAATTCAGGTGTGGCTGCTGCTTCCTTTTGTTTTGTGGGTAGTGAGCAGACTTTGTTGGAACTGCAGAGGAGTGGAGGATATACAAGAGACTTCTCATCTCCTGTGCTTGATATGTTTAAAAGTAAATTCTCATTCTGTGGGTTAGAACCCTGCTGGCCCTGCTTTGCCGAGGAAGGAGCAAACTCCAGAAAGTCCAAGTGTGACCAAGCCAAAGCCTGAAGGGGAAAGTTACCACCCATCCTGGGTGGAAACCTATCAAGTGAGCCCAGTCCGAGAAGAATTCTATTAGCATACAAGGCCATGCTGTCCAAAATAGCACCCTTTGGCCTGATCCAGCAAACTCCTCTTACGTGGTGGTATTAATATTATTAATTGTATTCACCGCTTTTTTCACAAAAGTGACTTAGAGTGACTTACAGAAACAAACATTTAGAAACAAGTTCAAAAACAAGAGTTTTTTTAAAAAACAAACCTAAAACAGTCACTCCTAAAATGTATAAAGGGGCAGATCCAACTCAACCTCCACCCCACTACAAAAGATGAGCAAAATATGAGACTGTAAACACACTTCACCCTCCAAATTAGATTACAGCTGCCTGCAAAAATAAGAACAGGAATCCAACTTTTGTATAGCAAACATGTTAACGCCCTACCTGTAATCAGGTGCTCACCACCAGATCTCGCCTGTGCCTGCCGGTCTTCCCCTCCATACCAGATCTAAACTGCGCTATGGGAAACAGTGCAACTTTGCATAATTCTGGCTGCGCAATTAAATGTAGAGGAATTTGGGTTGCTTCAGTACAGAATCCGTAGCAGCCCCTGTTGAATGAAATGCAGGCTCAACGTTTTGGCTCGGTTCAGCTTCTGTGAAGATTGTGCAAAGGGGTCTCTCTTAAAATATGCAGGCTTGTCTTCTGTCCTACAGCAATGTCCTCTGTGAATCTTCCTTTTGAAATGAAAATAGACGGCAGTAACCTTCTCTCCTGGATTTTGGTAGCCTGTTAATCTCAGGAGGACATGCAACCTGCCACACACTGGAGGGCTTCAACATTTTATTGCTCCTGCAGTTGAGGTTTGTTTCTTCAAATCGGAACAGACATGGTTGCATCTTCAAGGCTGCTTGTGTTTTGAGGGTGTGTGATTATTATTTCCTGCAAAATAGAGAGGTTTCTCTTTTCAGCCCAGCCCAGAGCCACCTAGGGCAAACATTTGTATTTTTCCTCCTTTTCTCAAATGATGTCATGTGTGATAGCAGATTTTTTTAAAAAAAATCTTTAAAAATATATTTTTTTTATTTACAACATGTGGTTGAGCAAGTGTGAGGGGCTGTTTGTTTGCTCCTTTCTCCCAGCTAGGCTGAGAATTCTCCTTGGAGTTACATATGAAGCAGTCCATACCATGCTGATTAGTAGATGGTGATACATGGAAAGAAAGGGGTGATACAGAGATAAAGGTAAAAGTAAAGGGACCCCTGACCATTAGGTCCAGTCATGACCGACTCTGGGGTTGCGCGCTCATCTCGCATTATTGGCCGAGGGAGCCGGCGTATAGCTTCCAGGTCATGTGGCCAGCATGACAAAGCCGCTTCTGGCAAACCAGAGCAGCACATGGAAACGCCGTTTACCTTCCCACTGTAGCGGTTCCTATTTATCTACTTGCATTTTGACGTGCTTTCGAACTGCTAGGTTGGCAGGAGCAGGGACCGAGCAACGGGAGCTCACCCCGTCACAGGGATTCGAACCGCTGACCTTCTGATCAGCAAGCCCTAGGCTCAGTGGTTTAACCCACAGTGCCACCTGGGTTAAACCACTGAGCCTAGGGCTTGCTGAAGAAAGGGGTGATACAAAGAAAGGGGTGATACAGAGATACTTGCGTTCAAATGACTATGGACCAGCCCAGCCTGATTTGATGAAGTCCTCTCTAGCAGGGAGGAGGTGATGTACAGCCAAAAATCAACTTTCTTTTTCTCCCTTCAGTGAAGTGTGCACACACGTGTGGTATGTGGTGTGTTTTGTGCTGCATCTGATGTGCAGGAATGTGGGTGGCCACACTTATTTGTCCACGCTTGCTGTTGCATGTGGCCTCTGGAGGGTTGTTGTTGTTTAGTTGTTTAGTCATGTCCGACTCTTCGTGACCCCATGGACCAGAGCACGCCAGGCACTCCTGTCTTCCACTGCCTCCTGCAGTTTGGTTAGCTAGGACGTAATGGCCAAGAAGTCTAGCTACCTTGTTAAATAAAAAAATAAAAAATCCTTCCAGTAGCACCTTAGAGACCAACTAAGTTTGTCATAGGTATGAGCATGACAAACTTAGTTAGTCTCTAAGGTGCTACTGGAAGGATTTTTTAAATTTTGTTTTGACCAGACCAACACGGCTACCTACCTGTAACTAGCTACCTTGTTGTAAGAATTGTAGCCAGGAAATGTATATAAAACATTTTGGGTCCTTGGAGGCCCTCCCCTGTGTTTAGGACTGCGTCCTACATGTGGCTGATGGGGCCAGGCAGTGATTGGCTCTAGGCCTGGAGTTGGCATGGTGTTTGACTTGGGGTGCTGGAACTGGGAACCTGTCAGCCAGGCAAGGGCAAAAGGCTTGGCATTGGGTATTGATACCAAGCCTGCCCAATCCAGAGGCTTCATGTTGTTGTTGTTGTTTAGTCGTTTAGCCGTGTCCGACTCTTCGTGACCCCATGGACCATAGCACGCCAGGCATTCCTGTCTTCCACTGCCTCCCACAGTTTGGTCAAACTCATGTTCGTAGCTTCGAGAACACTGTCCAACCATCTCGTCATTTTTGACCACATCCAGCTTACCTTCATTCATGGTTCTTATATTCCAGGTTCCTATGCAATATTTTTCTTTACAGTTTTGGACTTTCCTTTCGCTTCCAGGCATATTTGCAACTGAGCGACCTTTCGGCTTTGGCCCAGCCGCTTCATCAGCTCTGAATCTACTGTATATTCCGGCGTATAAGACGACTGGGCGTATAATCCAGTTAAAATATAGAGTTTGGGATATACTCGCCGTATAAGAAATACAACCCGGTGTATAAGATGATCCCTGACTTTTGAGAAGATTTTCCTGGGTTAAAAAGTCTTATACGCAGGAATATACTTGTACTTGTCCTCCTCTCTTCCTCAGTAGCATGTTGGGCGCCTTCCAACCTGAGGGGCTGCTTGCCAATTGCAGGGCTAAGTTCTTGCACATAGCTGTTCCCTTCTGTTCCTGAAGAGGGCTGTCACGTCTTAGTGCACCCACATCACACACAATAACTAACCAGGCTTGGGCCACTGAGATGCTTTGAGAATGGTGACTTGGAAGCCCCCCCCCCCAAATGCTTAACACTTGTACCAGGCTGAAATTTCCCTTCTGGGGAAGTGACAGGTGGTTTTTGAAATCAGGGGTGTCAAGGTCCGGCTTTTGCAAAGACCAGTTAAGGGACCATCCAGTACCTCTGGCAGCGTTATCATTTCTACTCAACAAGGACTATTCAATAAGATCAGGTGCTGCCTAAGAGAATCCTCAGTTTGCATGCATTGCCTCTTCCAGGTTAGGGGCTCCCAGTGTGGGTGCTGTGCCTAAGGACACTCCCCCCTCCAGAACAACATAAAACCTGCTTGCCGAACCTCTTTATTTTAAGATTGGCCGTGAAAAGATTCCCTGCCATTCCGTTAAGTTGAGAGGATAACTTATTAGGATCTGTCCAACATCTGTGAAATGAAATATTTCCTCCATCGTTATGCATCCCCTCCTCTCCCCCACCTCCCGGGAAAATACATACTTCTTAATAGTAAAATTATTTATGCGGAAAAGTGCCCAAAAGACTTTGTCATGATAATCACGTTGGAGAGAGCCACATGTGGGCTATATTGCTTACCAAGCTGTGTGCTACTGATAAGCATGTTTGAGGCAGTATCTGACCTTTTTGTGCCAAAGGGTTAAAACAAAACAAAACGCAGCCCTTCTTAACTGTAATCTCTGATCTTTTTGTTGCTTTGAATGTAGTAGCAGGCCTTGTGTTTGAAAAGCAAGCTACCTGATGTGTTGGAGAAGTAGCTGTGAGGGTGTTTTGTTTTGTTTTTTTGGTTCCCGGTTTTTTGAATCAGTCAGTTTGCTGCCTCACATGCATTATAATGAACTGGTGGGGAGGGAGGAGAACAGCCGCCAAAGCTGCTCTCTATATTAATGAGAGAGACCCTAGCAGATTTCTCCCACTCCACACACCAAGCGGAGTGCTTCAGAAAATTATTTTTAATATTATAATACAAGTAGCTGAAGGGCCTGGTAGTTAGTACAGCGGGTTTGTTGTCTTTCATTTCCCTCACATCATCTTCCTCTTCTTCTGGCTTGCAGTTGCCTCCTTAACACCTCTCTAGTTGCCATTGGCTTAGCTGCTCTGATGTCATGGGAGTTGGGGCGGCCTGTGGGCCTAGGTACCGGTAGCTGAGAGTGGGGGAAACGGGAAATGCTAAGATCTGAATCCTTGGGCCATTTGGTAAATTTAACCCCTCTTTGTTTATAACAGGGTTTGATGGGCTTTTGAATGGCACCCATTCAATGCAGATTGGTTGTGGTATTTTGGTACCTTTTACCAAAGAAAAATGGGACCCAGGTGGCGATGTGGGCTAAACCACTGAGCCTAGGGCTTGCTGATCAGAAGGTCGGCGGTTCGAATCCCTGTGACGGGGTGAGTTCCCGTTGCTTGGTCCCAGCTCCTGCCAACCTAGCAGTTCGAAAGCACATCAAAATGCAAGTAGATAAATAGGAACCGCTATAGTGGGAAGGTAAACGGCGTTTCCATGCGCTGCTATGGTTTGCCAGAAGTGGCTTTGTCATGCTGGCCACCTGACCTGGAAGCTGTACGCTGGCTCCCTCGGCCAATAATGTAAGATGAGCGCGCAACCCCAGAGTCGGTCACGACTGGACCTAATGGTTAGGGGTCCCTTTACCTTTACCAAAGAAAAATAGGCGTTTGCTGCTTGTGTGGGTGATTCTGTGTTTACAGCTGTCTACCACTAAATTATTTTGAGAGAAGGAAATTACCTGGTTCGTACATCACTTCAAACCATAGCTGAAATAAACTACAGTTTAAAGGTGAACACCCAGTGTGCTAGTGCATGTTGCGGAAATTGTTTTGCTCCTCCCTTGCTGCTGCTGCGCTGCCAGGAAGCAAGCTAAGGTCCAGCTTAACGTTTTTTTGGAATTTGGGCTCATGGTTCAGTAGGAAACTGTTCTGGTGTCCTGGTTCAGATTGGGGGTACAGTCAGGATCGGGAATCCACATCCGTTTTTTCTTTAAAAGTGGGCAATAATAAGCACTTTATTAAAAGTGTGAACATAACATGTAGTTCGGCCCTAAGTAGACAACCACCTGACCTTCCCAGCAACTCACTTCCTGTGTGTCACTCTCTTGAGTGTGCAGGTGCCTTCAGCTAACTTATATCTCAGTTCTCACTACAACAGCCCTGCAAGGTAGGTTGTGGCTGAGAAAGAGTTGCTTATGGCCGTTTGTTGGTTCTGAACTAAGGGCTTCTTTCCCTGTAGGCTGTACTACAGTGTACCAACAGCTGCAAACAACTGAGTTCATTAGCAAATGCAAACTGCTTTGCTCAACTCATCCTCCTCCCCTCTGCTTTTTTATTTTTTACAGGGTGAAAAGGTAAACTTTGAGAAATTCAAAACCTGGCTGTGGCAAAATAAAGAGGCCTTCACGTTTTCCCGCTGGCTGCTCTCAGGGGGAGTGTATGTCACGCTTACGGATGACAGCGACACCCCGACTTTTTATCAAACCCTTGCTGGAGTCACACACTGTAAGTAACACCTGTTGTCAAGGAATTGCCTTACTTCCTGCTATCTTTTGTAGACTCTGCCCTGATTTTACTGACATTGTGCCTCTGCAGCTTCTCTTTGGGGATTGTTCAAGAAACACATCCTCTTTTCTTGCACACCAGCTTAGTTACTGTGGCCAGCCTTCTACAGTTGCCTGGACCAGTTTTTTTTTTAATTAAAGTTTTTCTTGGCTTACAAAGATTCGTGCAATGTCTCTCATAACGTCCTTACAAATCAGTTTCATTTGTTGAGATATTGGGAAGAAGGGGGGAAAGAGGTAGATGGGGAGGGTGGGGTCAGGTGATGATGTTTCTATTTTGCCAAGTGTATGTGGGTTTTGTTTTGTTTTGTTTTGTTTTGTGTTTTTTTTTTGTCAGTGTCGCTTGTGTAGGTTCTCTGCTGTTTGCTTGCGTTCCTTTGGTGGTGAGAGATGTTTGGGATGGCCTAGGATATGGTTGTTCATTTGTGGTTGGCTGTAGTGTTCTTTGTATCGTGTGTGAGTGGGGTGGGTGGGTGTTTTAGATCAGGTTAGCCATATTGATTTGTATGCTGTTGGTGGATTTTTGTCATTGTCTTGTTGGGCTATGTACCGTGTTTCCCCTTTTTTAAGACGTAGTCAGAAAGTAAGCCATGGCAGCATTTTTTAGCATTAGTGAAATCTAAGACACCGCCCGAAAATAAGACATACCTCCATGCGAGACCGCCGAGCGCCCCAGCCAGCCAGAGGGGCCTGGAACCGGCTGCTGTTGCTGCAGCGAACGCATGGAGCGCCCTGCAGCGCCTGGCCTCTTCTTCTTTTTTCTTTTTTTTTGGGCTGCCCAAGGCCTGCCGCCCCGCCACTGGAACCGGCGGCTGCTGAGCGGAGCGCTCCGAAGCAGTGAGCGCTCGGAGCGCCCTGCAGCGCCTGGCTTCTTCTTTTGCGGGGGGGGGGGGGAGCTGCCCGAGGCCTGCCGCCCCGCCGCCGTAACCGGCGGCTGCAGAGCGGAGCGCTCCGAAGCGGCGAGCGCTCGGAGCGCCCTGCAGCGCCTGTCCTCTTCTCTTTTTGTTTGGCTGCCCGAGGCCGGTGGCCGCAGAGCGGAGCGCTCCGAAGCGCCGAGCGCGCGGAGCGGCCTGCAGCGCCTGGCCTCTTCTTTTGGGGGGAGAGCTGCCCGAGGCCTGCCCCCCGCCGCCGGAAGCGGCGGCTGCAGAGCGGAGCGCTCCGAAGCGCCAAGCGCTCGGAGCGCCCTGCAGCGCCTGGCCTCTTCTTTTGGGGGGAGAGCTGCCCGAGGCCTGCCCCCCGCCGCCGGAAGCGGCGGCTGCAGTGCCGAGTGCCCGGAGCGCCCAGCAGCGCTGGGCGGAGCGCCGAGCCAGCAGCCTGCCGCCTCGGTGCCGCGCAGAGCGCCCAGCAGCACCCCGAGCCAGTGGCCTGGCCCCTCCGAGGAGGCCTTAAGGTACAATACATCCCCTGAAAATAAGACACCGTGTGTTTTTTTGAGTAAAAAAAGTTATAAGACGGTGTCTTAAAAAAGGGGAAACACGGTATGTGATGAAGGGGAACCATGAAGCCGTCTTCTTCTATTCGTCCCCGTGTCAGTTTCAGCTTATTGGTTAATTTTTCTAGTAGGGCTGTTTCCCATACAATTTGGTACCATTGGTCCATGCTTACTCCTGACAGGTCTCTCCAGTGTCTGGTTATGGTGTTTCTGGTCGCTGAGAGTAAGTGGGTTATGAGTTCTTTGTAGTGTACTTGGGCATTATTGTCTTGGAAGATGTTTAGCAAGACCAGTTCTGGGGTGATTTCTAATACCTACAACCCCTAGTTTGTGTTATTAACTTCTGTGTTGACTTAATGGGGTGTCATGTGTTGCCCTAGGATAGGGATAGGGAATTGGCAGCCCTCTGGATGTCGTTTGGACTCTGGTTCCCATCAGCTGCAGCCAGCATGGCCAGTGGTGATGGGAGTTGTAGTCCAACAACTTCTGGAAGGCTGCCGGTTTCCTACCCCTATCATATGATACCCAAGAATGTAGGAAGAATTGAGGCAGCTTGCTTTCATACTGGCATGTATCGTCTACTCATTTGTTATATTTATTTATATCCTGCCTTTCCACCAAGGAGTTCAAGGAAGTGTACCTGATTCTTCACCTCCTTGGTATTCTCACAACAACCCTATGAGGGAGGGAGGGAGGGAGGGAGGGAGGGAGGGAGGGAGGGAGGGAGGGAGGGAGGAGAGAGAGAGAGAGAGAGAGAGAGAGAGAGAGAGAGAGAGAGAGAGAGAGAGAGAGAGAGAGAAACTGGCTCAGGATCTCCCAGTTTCATGGCTGAGTGGGTAATTTGAACTTGGGCCTCCCTAGTTCTAGTCTGATGTTCTAACTTCTGCCACACCACATGGGCTCATCATAATGGTTGGCAGATGTCTTGGTATTTTGGAAGGGGGTATTCCCAGCTTCCCACTGGCTGGTTGTTGCCAGTCCAGTGACTGAAGAAGAAAACAATATTTGGAATAGCTGAACATCTTTTTTTTCCCTCTTGCTTCTACACTTCCTCTTAGTATGGTGCTTCGTTAAAGAGTGTATATCATGTGTAGTGTTAAATCATGTGTAGATCTCCCTCCCTCCAGTAGATATGTTCAGCTTGACTCCAAACACTGGGTTTCATAGATCTCCTTCACACAGGGCATATACATTGTTGGCATCTGTCTATCTTGGGAGAAAATGGAGTGCGCCTCTGAGGGTGAAGTCAAACTGCTGCGTTAGCTGCACCAAAGTGACCTCCTCAGGGCGCAAGACTGGGCAGTGTGTATGGAGGTGATGGGCTTCTCAGACAACAAGACCCCCCTTTTGGCCTTGCTGGTGTGGTTCAAAGGAAGTCAGAGCAAGACATTTGGCACCAGCTTGGCTGCAGGAGTTGCTGGAAGGAGGCGTACAAGGCGCCATTCAACCGTCTTAGGGACTCTACTCGGGAATGTGTAGGGCAGGGGTCAGCAAACCTTTTCAGCAGGGGGCCGGTCCACTGTCCCTCAGACCTTATGGGGGGCTGGACTATATTTTGAAAAAAAATATGAACGTATTTCTATGCCCTACAAATAACCCAGAGATGCATTTTAAATAAAAGGACACATTCTACTCATGTAAAAACACCAGGCAGACCCCACAAATAACCCAGAGATGCATTTTAAATAAAAGGACACATTCTACTCATGTAAAAACATGCTGATTCCCAAACCGTCCGCGGGCCGGATTTAGAAGGCGATTGGGCCGCATCCGGCCCCCGGGCCTTAGTTTGGGAACCCCTGGTGTAGGGTTTACTCCTTAGCCTTTTCTTCTCCCAAAGATATACAGGGCAAGCAAGCAATGCATCAGCCTATCTCTTTTATCCTATGGAGCTTCTTGGTAGATACTGAATAAATCCAATTACGATTCTTCTACCCCATCCCTTAATTTTAATACAGTAACTTGAGACTTCCAAGTTTTCTTGTTCACACATGCTGACATCTTTAGCTTCCCAGGTCCACAATATTGATGCTTAATTGTCTTGTTAGAAGAAGGCCAGAGCCCTCCATTTTTATTTTAGAAGGGAACATTGGAAAACTGATTGTTTGGGGTTTGCGCTGTTAGAGGCACAGCCGACCCTGCTGGTAAAAGCCAGGAGCACTTTTATAGCTTTCTGAAATATCTGTATTTGCCATGGGATTTACAGTCTGTGCTGGCTGTTTCAGCAAGAAATGTAAGTGCTGTGAAACAGAGCGATTTGTTTTGGAATTTATGAGGCCAAGGAAATGAGGAAGCAAATAATTCTTTGGTGGCTGGCTTACATTCTTCGGTTCTCATCTTTTCTATGCCTATTTTTTTGGGAATTGATCTGTTTTTAATTTAGAATCAGTTTAGTTTTTGCAGTTTGCCCATGTGAGAGATGAGCAAATGAAGGACAGGCTCTCAACCCCTTGAAATAGCTGTTTGACCTCTATATGAGCCTGTTCGAGTTTGCATCAAGAATGCCTAAAAGGTTTACTCTCAGCTTCAATACCGTTGACTGTGTCTTTCACAGCAGGCTGGTCAACTCAGCCCATCGGGGTTATATTTGATGTAATTTCTATTTAGAGTGGACCTGGTGAACTCAGTGGACTAGTGTTAGACATATCCATTAATTTCAGGGGTCTACTCTGAACAGGACTAATGTTGCATACAACTCTGTGCCACCTTTCCATGAGTTTACCAGAAAGCCATTCCATCACATTTCTGCATTAATCTGCAAATTTTCTTAAGGATTTTCATGAAAGTTCATATTTAAATGCATATTCCCTCAGAATATGCATTTAGGAATATATTTTCTGTCGACATCTTTCACTGTATTTTGATCTGCGTTTTGAGCTGTACAATGACTTTGATATTGTGTTCTTTAAATTGCTGTTACCTGCCCTGGTACCTTGTGGTGAAAGGTAAGCAAGAAATGGGAATGACTAAATAAAGAACATTCTAGGAGTGGCTAACTAGGTTTCAATTGACAGATGACTGAGCAGCACTGCTTAGGGCAGATAAAGTCACTGTGTATCACAATTCATGAAGATATTCTTCAAGTATCCTTAGTTCACCAACGTTTCATTAGATTAGTGTCTCATGATAGTACAGTACTGAGATGGTATCTCCAGGTAGAACTGGGGAAGGCTCCCTCTCTGAAACGCTGGAGAACCGTTGCCAGTTAGGGTAGCCAGTGAAGTGCCCTCCAGCTCTTGTTAGACTACAACTTCCATCATCCCTGACCATTGTCCATGCTGGCTGTGATGGAGAGGATCTGAGGACACCAAATCTGGCCAATGGTCTGACAATGATGTGATACCAGCTTCATGATATACCTCATCTGTCTGCTCAGTTTCTGTGACAATATATCCTGTCCTCCTCTCCAAGTCATTACCTGGGGAACAGAACGACCCCTGAAAATGCAGAAGTTGACTGCCCTTGGTCTGGTGTCCTTTTTGAAAACAAAAACTGGGGAAGAGCTAAAAAAAACATGACCCCCAGATATTCATCATGGCCCGTTTTTGTGAATGGCATAAGCTAGTTGCTAAGCAACTGCTGCTAGTCCCCCCCACCCGCCCCTAAAAGCTGCTGCGAGAGTTACTTATCTAAGGTCACGAGGGGCTTAAGGCTGCAAAGAGGAGTGATGAGGCAGAGTCTCCCCCCACCCCCATCCTTGCTGTGCTTATCTATTATCCCTCCGCTGATTTCCCTTGTGGTTGTGAAGGTCATTAAAAAACGTCACTTTACAAGAGGCACAAGGCAAATTGAGCAGTGACGGAAAACCAAAACAAGCCGGGACACCTGGAGATTATAGTGTGGGGGGTATGGACAGAACGTTGGCCCAAAGACAGTGGATGGCTTGAGTGTTAACATAAAAAGGCTTCTCCTGGAGAGCAGCAGCAGGGCTTGGAGCCAAGCTGGTTGAGTTCTCAGCCATCCAGTTAGTAGGCACCCGGATGGCAAAAGGCAGCATGGATCCTTCTGGACATGGGTCTTTCTCCCCCTACTGCAAGAGGATTGGTTCACAGTGTTTGCTACCGTAGGTTGTCTTCTGCCTGGAAGAATAAAAATCTGTAATTTTTTGCAAAAAATGTGGGTGTATATATACATGAGCACAAGCATCATCACCATTAGGAGAGATATTTGGGTGCCTCTTTAAGATGGTCTCCATGTACCCTGAGCCCTTGCAGATAGTCACTTCCAGAAATCACTGTAATGGTGATACATTGTGCGGGTCATTTCTGCATTATGACTTTCATGGCTGGAGATTCTTATTAAGATTTTATCATTTAATCTGTTTTCTGTATTTGTACATCGACTTGTGATGCCGGGTCAAAGGTGGTGGTATAAGGTGAAAGGTCATATTTGATGCCAGGTGTGTCGCGGCCAAAATTTTGGTTGCAAAGGAAAAGCTGGGAGCATTAAAAGCTTTGCTCCTTGGCAAGTGAGGCTCTCTGTCAATGCTCATTGGTCTGCACTGTGGCCGGCGTCACCTACAACAAGCCCCTGTATGGATCAGCTGCATTACAGAGTTTCTGGGAACTCTGTAGTGTAGCCAATCTCTGCCCAAAGCAGGGCCTCCAGTAAGCATTGGTCAGCTGATTGGCACTTGTAGCAAGATCCACAAAGAAAGGCTTCGTTTGCTCATGTGGTTTGATTTGAAACCTGCAGGTAAAAGAAAACACTTCACCTGGTGTCATGGTGGTATCAGGTGGGAAGCTCTACCTAGCTGTCAGAATGGGTTAGGGGAGGTCTGGATCAGTTGTTTCTGTGTGAATTTCAGGAAATTTGGGACTTTGGGAATCGGGATCTTCTGTGGCTTCTTTTTACCATTTTAGTGAAAATCCCAGAGCTCACTGGCACAAGTTAGTTCATGGCATGATGTAAATCAAGAATGAGGAAACCTGTGGTCTTCCGGTACTATCTGGACTATAGTTCCCATCATTCCTGATCATTGGCTGTGTTGGCTAGCGCTGATGGGAGTTGGAATTCAGCAATATCTGGAGGACCACAGGTTCCTCAGCCCTGATTTAAATCAAGTCAGGAACTGTCTTGTGTCAGTAACCAGTGCAGTGCCCTCTGGCATCTTAACTCTGGCTTTTCACTGTCTCCTGCTGGTTTTTCTGTCAAAACTATTTGACAAAGCCATGAAAAATAGCCCTGGTTAAAAATAGGCAAATGTTATTAACTTTGATTCAAGGGAGAAGACAGCAAGCGTTTACTGTGAAGCTCCAGTGGCTCCATTTAAATTAACTTAATGAGCCCAAGATATCGAGGAAACACTAACCAAAAATATATATTATTCCTCTCCCCCACTCCCACACCGGGTAAATAAAGGCAGATGACTTTAATTATGTTTCTCCCTGGCCTAAAATTACAAAGGGAATTTTGAAGTGTCACACTAAGTTGCACACATTTGCCATTTTTAATCAAATTCTGTTCCATTTCATTTAAACCATAAATATTCTTCCAGGGTAGCTGCCGAAGTTGAAAGTTAGTGTAGTAGTTTTTGCAGCTTGGACTTGGTTTTATGGCTTTGATTTTTGTGAGATAGTAAATTAACTTTTGGCACACTTCCCTATGTGTTAACTGTTAAATGTTTTAGCCAAGGGAAAGGGAAGTTGTCTTTAATTGGGATATTTATAGGGTTCTCAGCATTATGCACTAAAAAACAAAATTTTGCAATGAAAGGTGGTTTCTGCAACCGGTAATATACTGTGCAAATCAGATTTGTGTCAAGTGTCTTGTACCGATTGATTTTGCTTAATCATTGGTAGGGAAGGGATTCAGGATACTGAAGTCTTTCCTTCCAGCAGCAGGAAAATTTATTCAGCCACCCCTCTGAGCTTATCTGTTCATATGCATTCAAAGTATAGATTAGAAAGACTAGAAATGTTTTTTTAAATAAAAAAATAGAAGGTTAATACCATGAACCTTTTCGTTTTTCACAACGGATGTGATGCACATTCATTTAATTCTAGATGATAAGCCTCCAGGTAGGGACAAATCTACATTCATTTTAATTTTTTCTGTCTTACTGTTCCTCCCTAATAAGATCAGAGTGACTTACAGTAAAACATGGTCAAAAATAAATCAAAGCAGTGCCTACTGTGTGTGCAGACTGGTTCAGGCAATCATATTTTGGCTTAATACACAGAGATATGAACAAGCCTTCTGGGTATGTACACATCCCTTTGCAGCAGGAGCAAACTAAACAGATTGTCTTCTATTAACCAGAGTTTGGCTAATATCTGAACTAGAAAACAATGGCTTTGGAACAAGCCAGGATATGAAGCCAGCTTTGAACCATGGCTTCCTGCCTTGGCCTCTTCTGAAGCTATTCACCATACCCTCATACCTTGGGTTACAGACGCTTCAGGTTGTGTCTTTTCAGGTTGCGTCCCGTGCCGAACCCGGAAGTACCTGAACAGATTACTTCCGGGTTCCAGCGCTCACGCATGCACAGAAGCACTAAATCGCGCTTTGCGCATGCACAGAAACTCCGAATCACGACCCCCGCATGCGCAGACGCAGGTTTCGAACGCTGCGGGTTACGAACGTGCCTCCCACACGGATCACATTCGCAACCCGAGCGTCCACTGTATTATATTTCAACATATGCTGCTGTTCAAAACCAAAGGGCTTCCTAAAGCGGTTCAAAATCAAAAGGTAAGGAATAAAAATATGGTGATAGTACAACATCATCAAAATACCATCGCTAAAGTCATATGTACTGTATTTTCCTGCGTATAAGACTACTTTTTAACCCAGGAAAATCTTCTCAAAAGTTGGGGGTCATCTTGTACGCCGGGTCGTCTTACACGCAGCCGCAGAAGTGATTTCTGGTGCTGCGGACATTTTGGATATGGGCAGCGCGGGCATGTCCGGCCCATGGACGATTGTAGGAAGAGGGGTAGTCTTATACAATGAGTATATCCCAAACTCTATATTTTAACTAGAAAAGTTGGGGGTCGTCTTATATGCCCAGTCGTCTTATATGCCGGAAAATACGGTAAATAAAACATTTAAAAATCTAATACTAACAGAACAGAAAACAAAACAAAAACAGCCAGTCTAACCATAGTGTCTTGGTTTGGACATAACAGGAAGTGATGATCCCAGGTTTGTCAGTGTTAAAGCAAGGATCCAAGAGGCTGCATACTGAGTCAAAAGGCTCCTACTGAGTCTGCATGAAATTGCACCCTAGGAGAGAGAAAATTCTAAAGAGAAAAGCACACTTCCTTTTGTTTTAGGTTGATGTCACTTCAGAAGACATCTTTCCCTTATGTCCAAAACAGGTGAGACTCATGTTTCTAAGGTAGCACACACACACACACACACACACACACACACACACACACACACACACCGCACAATATAAGTACTTGTATTTTAAAAATACTGTATAAACTGAATTAAAAGACCTACTGGCTGATTAATTTGAGGATACTTTTATTTGATTCAAAGAGATTGAAAGTTGCAGCTCTAAGATGTGAGAGAGAGGGAGGAAGAGGGAGAAGGAAGATGAAACACATATATGTTGTAATGAATTTCTGAACAACGAACCAATAAATATTTAAGCCAAACTCTGATTCACATATTCCTTACTGTGTTATAAGCTTGGCTTCTTGGGGGTGGGGGGCACAGGCTGGTGCGTGCTTCTAAAAATCCTTGGCTCTTGGCTCAATTCCTGGCATTTCTGATGAAGATATCTCAAACGGCTGTGCTGAGAGAGACCACCATGACACCGTGGAGAGCTGCTGATGGTCAGAGTAGAGAGTGTCAATCTCAAAGGACTCAGTTATTTGCCTCAGTAAAAGAGAGCTTCATTTTGTATGGTTTGCTGTTAGGATTTGATCCAGATGTCACTATAACTCTGGACAGAATTTGTGGGGTTATCCCATTGTGGGAACATGGCACCATTTGCCCATCAGTCCCAACACTGTCTACTCTGATTGGCAGCAGCTCTCTGGGGTTTTAGGCAGAGGGGGTTTGTCGCCCCCTTATGGCCTGCTATCTGATCCTTTTTCACTGGGGATACCACAGATTGAATCTCGGAGCTTCTGTCTGCAGAGCCAGGGGCTCCATCTTCCTCATAAGAGGCTACGTTGTTATGTTCTCTCCCTGTGGGGCCCAGCAGCCTCTCCACCTCTGCACAGGTCACTGGTCCCTATAGCTCAATGTTGTCTGCTGTGACTGGCAGTGGCTGCCCAGGGTCATGGGCCAAGAGGGATCCTACATATCGCCTGCTGCTTGGAATAGATATTATCTGTGCACTGGGGGATGACTCTCCCAGTGTTATGAGTGAGACTTACAGCTGAGCGAAGATTTATTTTTTTTCCCAGTGTTTCGCTGCAAAGTGGGTTGTTTTTTTAAAAAAACATTTCATTGCAATAAGAACAAATAAAAAAATAGACAAGATAACACTGCAATACGAGTTCATGCCAAGATTAGTACATATTTCATTGGTCCAATTATATAATCAAAGTGCCAAGTTTTAAGTTGTGTAATTCATAGGAAAGTTGCAATAAGTATTGCATAATTTTGATAGTGTGGGCAAGATTTTTCTCTCGCCCATGCATCTTTCTTGCAGCTGTACAATAGCTTGGCTCATGTTCTTTCCTAGCATTCCACCTTACCCTTTCCCCAATCAGTCAAAAGTGGTTGTGCTTTTCTGGGCAGAGGAGAGACTTCTGGACTTTATTTTAAATCAGAACCAGTGAAGGTGGTGAAGGTCCTGTGTGAGTGCCTGGAGGCAGTTGGAGGATGGGTGGCGGTTAACGGATTGAGGTTGAATTCTGACAAGACAGAAGTACTGTTTGTGGGGGACAGGAGGCGGGCAGGTGTGGAGGACTCCCTGGTCCTGAATAGGGTAACTGTGCCCCTGAAGGACCAGGTGCGCAGCCTGGGAATCATTTTGGACTCACAGCTGTCCATGGAGGCGCAGGTTAATTCTGTGTCCAGGGCAGCTGTCTATCAGTTCCATCTGGTACGCAGGCTGAGACCCTACCTGCCTGCGGACTGTCTCGCCAGAGTGGTGCATGCTCTGGTTATCTCCTGCTTGGATTACTGCAATGCGCTCTACGTGGGGCTACCTTTGAAGGTGACCCGGAAACTGCAACTAATCCAGAATGCGGCAGCTAGATTGGTGACTGGGAGTGGCCACCAAGACCACATAACACCGGTCCTGAGAGATCTGCACTGGCTCCCAGTACGTTTCCGAGCACAATTCAAAGTGTTGGTGTTGACCTTTAAAGCCCTAAACGGCCTTGGTCCTGTATACCTGAAGGAGCGTCTCCACCCCCACCGTTCAGCCCGGACACTGAGATCCAGCGTCCAGGGCCTTCTGGCGGTTCAACCCCTCATTGCGAGAAGTGAGGTTACAGGGAACCAGAGGGCCTTCTCGGTAGCAGCACCCGCCCTGTGGAAGGCCCTTCCATCAGATGTCAAGGAAATTAGCAACTATCCTAATTTTAGAAGACATCTGAAGGCAGCCCTGTTTAGGGAAGCTTTTAATATTTAATGCTGTATTGTTTTAATATTCAATTGGGAGCCGCCCAGAGTGCCTGGGGAGACTCGGCCAGATGGGCGGGGTATAAATAATAAATTATGATTATTATTATTATTATTTTGACCCTGAATGGGCACATTCGCCAGAAACTCCCTGGGGTAGGTGTGCCCTCCAGACTATGAAAGTCCAAGCCCTGAAATTATTGACCCGAAGATCTAGAGGACTGCGTTGAGGAGAGGGTAGATTTGCTTCACATTGTCCTTGTTCATCCTTCTGTTCATCCCCCACCCCAACCAATTGTCTTACCACTTTCTTTGTCTGAATTATCCCACAAGGCTTTTGACAGCAGACCATCTCTCTTAGTATTATATGATACCGTTACCTGCTCCGAGCCAGCGGGTCGAGAAGGACTGTAAATCTCAACTAAAACAAAAACAGCAGAGCAAGACATCTCACTGTTGGGCTTAAACTGGGAGAAATAAAGAGTTTGTTTCCGTCAAATGCTCTCTGGGAGGGCAACCATAGCCTCCTTCAAGCCATTCTGAGTCATTAATCACTGCAAAATGCCTGTGTGGTGTCTCATGCCGCGGCACTTAAATAATACATACAGCAAAGCTTAGCCTCTGGAGATACCTGCCATGGATGTGTACCTTGGCTGTTCAAAACTGGTAGGTTGGGATAGATGTACAGTTTTGGAACTGGGAATTCATTTGTGCATTCAGGGAGCGGGTTGTCGGTCGGTGGTTCAGCATCAAAGACCACAGTGGAACTCACTAGGGTATCCTTAAATAATTTCAGGCATCCTGTTACAGCTCACAGAAACTCAATTTTGCTTGGCTGGTGGTGCCTGGCTGGAAAGAAACTTGTTAGCTGTAATCCCTTTTGCCTTGAAGCATTCGTCTGGAGCATTTTTTAAATGATGGTATCTTTCTTCAGCAGCAGTGGGCAATGTCTTACTTCATTTCTTACCATATTTCTGTCTTGCCCTTTCCTCGCAGAGACTGGATCTAAGCATATCAGAGAATGATTTCAGTTAAATGTGTTGTAAACTTTGTATGAGAAATCAGGCTGGAAAAAATGGAACCCCACAGCACCATCTGGTGTCACAGTGTTATAATGCATATACAACGCATATAAAGTGCCTTTTTGCTAATGTAGCTGTCCAGAGTTTAGAGTAGCCTTCCCCAGATGCTTTGGAATTCCAACTCCCATCAGCCCCAGCAAATTCACCAAGTTGGGGAAGGCAGGAGTAGGGTTTCTTTTCTCTTCGTCTTCCATCATTTTATCATTGAGATTGAGTGGCACGAGGTCACCTAGTGACCATACAGGCTTTAGGCCTCTTTCAGTACAGTTTGGAATAGTCGGCTTGTCTGCCATTTCTGCCTTGTCATCTGGCACACTTATGGTAATGCTGGGAATTGCATAGTTCAACTGTTGCTTTAACCATGAAGGTTTTAGGTAACACCAGGCATAGCACTATATACTCCTTATAGTTCAACTGCAGAGCACATTGCAGAAGGCATTTCCTGGTAGGGCTAGGAAAGGCCTCTTGTATGAAACCCTGGAGAACTGCTGCCAGTCAGTGTAGACAACACTGAGCTAGATGGACCAGTATAAGCCAGCGTCCTACGTTCCTTTGTTCACACATCATTGTAAGCCATGACTTACTGTGTATGAGCAGTATGCCAAAGCAGGCTGCTGAACGAATCCTGTTTTGCTTCTGCCCTACATGGATTTGAGAGCAATAAACGATGAGCCTCACAAATGGATGGTTTCTCTTCGAACCACAATCAGTACATCAAGAGCAAACCTTGGCTGCCACCTGTGGTTTGTTTGGAGAGAAACCATGCATGTTGGCTCACATGTAGTTTCCTTAATACAGCCACAAATAAAGTAATAACATAAAGTAGCCACAAGAGGCAGCAGAAGCAATGGATCACTGCACATGACATGATACAAAGGCGTTTTGACTTGCCACCAGAATTCTCAAATTATTTATTTATTGGAAAGATTTTGTAGGCTGCTATCAAGCAATTTCTCTCCAGGCAGCTTTTGCAATAGATTACTGAAGTACATCTTAATACTGCCAGAAATTTACACATGCTAATAAAATGCAAAGTACCAGTAACTAATCACATCCCGTCCATCAGCAGAGAGGTGAGAAAGTAAGTAAGTAAGTAAGTAAGTAAGTAAGTAAGTAAGTAAGTAAATAGAAGCATCCTTGAAGGAGAAGGCAAGCAGGAGCAGGTATGCTTTTCCTAAAGACCTCTAAAATGCACTATAGGATTACAAGACAAGTCTATTATTAACAGCCATTTGTCTGGTCGCCTGTGATGAGCAACAATCTTTTTCAGGCAATCAGGCAAAGAAGCTCATATACTGGAAGAGAGTCCTTTTTCTTCTTAGCTCTTTGGTGCACCAAAGGGTGGGCCCATAACTTACAATATATTGGGATACCTTTTCTCTTAAATGACCAGGTTAAAAGACCATAGGCAACGCCAAACAAGCAGCAGGCACCTTCATGTATGTGTTTTTGCTTGATAACATAAGGGAAGGGAGAGATGAAAGTGCTTGGGCAGGCTCCTGGCCCCAAGGCAAAACCCTCCTAGTGTGACATAATCTCCCATCTCTCCACCTTCTGATCCTCTTAGCTGCTGGGTCATTGCTTGTCACCTTAACTAGATCTTGATGCCTCGGATCGGTTAACGGGTTGTCTGCTGGAAAGTGGCGAATGGCAGGGTTTCTTCAAGATGCGTCCCAAGGATTGCCTCTTGGCCGAGAGGCGGCTTGTTTGGCGACATGGAGCAGTTCCTCTGGGTGTCCGGCTGGAGTTGGTTGGGAACTCTCGCCACGAGAGTTGTTGATGTAGGCAAGGGGGCGGCTGAAATGATGGGAATATGGTATGCTGCGCCTGTTGTGAACCAAGGAGAATTGTCCCATTAGGTGGGTAAAAACGTCTGAGTGGGGATTGGACGGCAGTGGGAGACTCATTGGGGTGTGAGAACCAAAATAACGGGTGGGGGTGGAAGGGTGCTTCATAGTCAGAATGCTTGTAAGTTGGGGGCAGAAGGGATTGTAGAAAATAGGAAATTGCCTTCTTATGCCACGACTCCTCAGGATTCATATAGGGTCTCTCCAATCTCTACTTGGAGATGCTGAGAATTGAACCAGCGAACTTCTGCGTACAAAGGCGATGTCTACCATTGTACAGTGGTGCCTCAACTGTATTCCTAAGAGCTCTAGACTGGGACAAGGGAGCAGGGTTGTAGGAGTTAATGGCGTTGAAGTACAGTAGTTGGTGTTTTTTTTACTACGTTCAGTTTAGATGCTCCTATTGAGATATAGGTTGTTGATTTAACCAGAGGCTTGTTGGAGCTGGGGACTTCATCCCTTAATGCTGCCATAAACTGATTTTCAAGGGAGGAAAGTATAAAATATTAAGCAGACTTGGTCTTGTTTAATAACATCTCTAATCTGATTTTTTTAAAAACACAAATCCTACATAGAAACCACATTCTGGAATGGAAAAGACAAGTTCAAATCAGTTTTGCTTCTTTTGTTGAGCAGATCAACAGCTGATGGATGACAGTCCATAAGATTGCTCCCCCCCCCCCCAGGTTTGGATGATACTACATGTATATTGCTTCTGCAAAGGAAAATTGTGACTTATCTTTAGCATTCCGAGAAGGCTTTATCAGGGTCTCCAACTGCATGGATGCTTCTAGTCGCATTCAAGCAAATATTTACTATATCCTACTTTTTAGGAGGCAACTTCTCACAAGGTGGGGTAGAAGGTGCACAAGGAAGCCACCAAAGATAATACAAAAGTACAATTATTGGATTTTTTTTTTACTAAGTGTCCAGTGGACATGTCATACACAGCCTTGAGTGCATTATTTGAAAGCCTGGGCTGACGCAAGATCTGTGGATATAGCCTAGTCACCAATTCTACTGTTGCAATTGGGTGTTTTGCTAAATACATAATCAATAGCTTGGATAAGAAAATAATTGATGTATGATTTTGAGCCGCATGGTAAATGTTCTTTTCCCACTTAGTTGCAGTTTTTGCCTTGCAGAAAACAGCTAATCTCTTTCTAGGCGATTTGAGTCTGGTCAGTAATACAGTGGACCTATTTGTCTGCCATTCCGTGAACGTAGCAGTTCTGCATTCTCATCCTTGTTAGCCATTTTTCTAAAGGTGACTGCTTAGAAAACACACTTCATTTCTTTCACCTTGATTTTCCAACAACCTCTGCTTGACAGAAATGCAGGTAAAATACCACACACACACACACACACACACAGAGAGAGAGAGAGATTATATTGGCATAAGGAATTAAGATAACACTGAGGAAACCATTTCATGCAACACTGAGCAAAATATAACCCACTAAAGAACACAGTCTGTCTTTACGTTTTTAGATCTTGAAATGTTTTTGGATACTTAAGCTGGTTGCTGTGGCCGTTTTCCTGTTCTATTACAGTATTTATTTATTTATTTTTTAAAACTCTTCCTCCCAACTCAGCCTAGACCTGCCCTGCTCCTTTTATAGACTGTTGAATTTTGTTGTGTTTGATCAATGAGAGTGAAGTAAAGGTGCTTATTACTTTCTAAATGTCAGCTGTCAGAACAATTGTGTGTTGTTGTTTTTAAATGGTATGCTAGCTCTTAAACTTGAGAAGCCAGTGAAATGGAACAAAACCTGCTAGAGACTTTGCCCAGAGAGGTGCCCAAGTCCAGCAGGCTGCACAGTGTTGGGCCAATACCACTGGGAGTCACCAGTTTACCCCTTTGGTGTTTTCCCTTCTGGGGCACCATTAGGGTAGCACCCACATGAAAGAGGCAGATGAATGCTGGAAGGCAAAATCCCCTTGGCTGCAAAAAGGAAAAGCACCCAAGTGGGAGCTGGGAGGCTCTGCTATTTTCCGGGGGGTGGTGGTGGTGGTGCAATTTTTATTCTAAGGAATTTGAGGCAGCATACGTGGTTCACCCCCCCCCCCAAATTTGTCTTCACAACAACCCTGTGAAGTAGGTTAGGCTGAGGGGTAGTGAATGACTTCAGGCCACCCAGTGATCTCTGCAGATGAGCCCAGATTTGAACCCCGGGTCTTGCTAGTCCAGTGTTCTTCCAGTCCAGCCTTTCCTGACCTGAAGATGTTGGACTGATCATGGGCCATGCCCGCTGGAGCTGATGGGAGTTGGAGTCCATCCTAATTGGGAGGGCGCCAGGTTGGGTTAAGACTGCTACACCACCCTGGCTCATCATCTGAAGAGCAGGGTACCACAAATGGAGACGGCAGGAGCAGGAGACGGCAGCAACTGTTGCTGTATTGGCCTGGAGACAGATGAGAGGGAGTGGAGCTTGGTAGATCAGGTGGGGCAGGAGGGAGGTAACCTTGAAGAGCAGGAGGTGGGGCCTGATGGTAGGTGGTGGTTCTGGGGCAGAGGCTGAAGGAGGTGGAGCGACCTGCAAAAGTTCTGAAGCAAAGTTTGAACATCCACATGGGGTGCTATAGCTTTTCCAGCACATGTTGTATGATGTACAACTTTTATCTCATTCTTAAGAATGGATTTTGGGCTGGATCCCTGGGGCTGGGCCATGAGAAAAATAGGCTCCTCCACCCCCTTTGCTTTTTGCCCCTCTTTTCATCATGATATTCTCTTGAAATTCCTGCACTGCAAGGAGTTGAACTAGATCAGGCTTCATCAACCTTAGTCCTCCAGATGTTTTGAGACTACAATTCCCATCATCCCTGATCACTGCTCCTGCTAGCTAGGGATCATGGGAGTTGTAGGCCAAAAACACCTGGAGGGCCGAGGTTGAGGAAGCCTAGACTAGATGACCTCAGGATCTCTTCTGACTCTACAATTATTTTACTCTTTGCCTGAGAGGTGGGCAACCCTCCCATTAGTGTCAGGTGTGGCGTGCAAGCTTCGGTACCTCCACATCTTAATCCCAAGTTATAGAAGTGCACTTCTTTAGGAAAAGTAAAAAGGTGACATTAGGATGAATGGCGAGAAAACCCTGTCCCCTCACCTTGAAGACCTCAGAAAGGAGTTATTTTTTCTTACCATTTGTGTCTCAGGTTGCATCTTTTTGCCTTTGTGCTATGGAACTTAACGGAAGAATGCAGCTTCTCCCCTTTTTGTTCGTTTTCCTGTCTCACTGTCCTAGAATGTGAGTCGTAAGTTAGGTGGATCCCTTGCATCCCTAGAAACTGACCATAGAGATGAACAGATTCTGTGCAAGGCTCTTTCCCATTTGAATTTTACCAAATCTATGACTGCCTTGTTGGGTGAGGAAAGCTTATGTTTGTCTGCATCCTGCTTGCCCTTTCTGGGCATCTAGTCCACTGGAGAAAGGAGAAACTCGCAGCGTACAGTGGCCTTGCAGCTTGCTTCTCTGTGTGGTCCATTGCAAGTGTGTGTGTATGTTTTTGTTTTGTTTTTTTGTTCCTTTGTGGTAACTGGCCCAAAGAGCTGAAGTTTAATCCTATTATAAAGCTGGCATGGGTTTAAGGGCTCAGGACCATCTGGAAATGAGATCACACATGGCAATGCTTAATATAGACAGCTTTGTTACTAGATATTCAAAGCGCTTAGTTTACACCAGTCTTAGGTGCTGCTGTTACTTTCCCAAATGTTTGACAGTGAAAAATATGGCGCTGAAAAATCTTTGAAGATGTCCTGATCTTGTCCTCTAACTTACTTTCCTTGTTTTTGCATTGTTGTATCCCAGAGGGTAGGGAATCTGTGTCCCTCTGGATATTGCTGCACTACAACTCCTTAACTAAACAACTCTGCATGCACGTATTTTTTTGCCCCATATGATGCACCTGACCATAAGACGCACCTAGTTTTTAGAGCTCAGAAGAAGGGAGGGAGGGAGGGAGGGAGGGAGGCGAGAGGGGGGGGAGTCCTGCATTTCTTTTTCGTCTTCATATTAGATCCTCCAGCAAATATTTTGAAAGCTTGAATATTGTGGTTTGTGATGTGGATACTGGATCCTTGGGACTGTTGGGTCCTGTATCTGCCACGTTTCCAGTCCACAGTGCCGCTGATGTTGCCTGTTGCCTGCAAAAGCTCACACCACACTGAGTGTCAGGTGTGATGTGCCAGCTTTGCAAGCACAACCATCCCCTACCCCCAGAATTAAAGTCACCTGGACATCTGGATTGGCTCCATTTATCTTGCGACCTGTGTAAAGTGTCTGCCTTTTCTGCCCTGACATGAAACACTCTGCTTTAAAACCGCATCATCAGTTGACTGACTTTGATCATCTTTTTTTTTTTACACAGTGGAAGAATCCGATATAATTGATCTTGAAAAACGGTATTGGCTTCTGAAAGCTCAATCAAGGACAGGACGTTTTGATCTGGAAACATTTGGCCCTTTGGTTTCCCCTCCCATTCATCCATCTCTGGGTGAAGGTATGGAACATTCATGGTTTATCTGTATTTTTATTTTATTTTTAGGAGTCGGGGTGATGAGACTATATCAGCCTACATAATGCCAGTTTTACAGCCTGCCCCATCTCAAAAGCTCTGGGTGGGTGTTTAACAGGTTAGCCAATCTAAAAGGACTTGAAAGCATATTAAGACAGTATTTTAAATGTGTCACACTGCAGCATAAAGAACCTCTGCTGAAGGAGGAGTAAGCTTGCTGAGGGTGGAATGGGCACCATTCATTAAAACATTGGTTTAAGTGCATCTCAAAGGGGTGTGTGCTGTAGGACCCCCCCCCCCCCGAGACCATTCTTGTCCACACATTTGTTCATCCCCACTCCTGAGTTGTCATTTTTCTGCTCTCCGAGAGATGGGAGATGGGAGCAGTTTGCCCCATACAAATGGTGAGGGTAAGTATTAGGGAAAGGGATGGGATGGACAGGAAAGGTAGATGCTTGGCAGGTGGCAGCTCTTAAAAGACACTGCAATTCATTTGTCCTAGTTTTCTGTTACTGTGTTTTGAAGTTGGGATGGCAGAGCTGTAATCTGGCAACTCTTCATAATTTGACACTTGACTGAAATGTTTGAGGTAGGAACGGAACAAGCAGATAATTCTATTTTGGCTTTTTAAAGTAAGAGATGCACAAGCCTGTTGTTCACACATGCAGCCTCTTTGCTCCTCCCTTCACAAAATGCCTTGATAATCCAAAGAAGTCTCTTATTTAGCCATAGGTTACTGTTTCACCCATATCAGGAAGCTATGGCCAGCAGATTCTGATCAAGTCAGGATCTCAAACCAACTTCAAGCCTGGTAACTGAAGTTTCCTAGTTCAGCTGAAACATGAAACTGATTGAGAGACTTCCTGGCTTGTTAAGACACACTGCGAAGGAGCTGCATGCTTGGGCAATAGGCTTGTGCATATCTTGGCTTCTTAAACCAAGATATGATTATCTGGGATAGGCTAATCTCTATGCTGGGTGGAACCTGACCTCTTGCTTTTGCTTCTGTCCCCTTGGCAGGTCTTTTTAATGCCTTTGATGAAAATCGTGACAATCACATTGACTTCAAAGAAATCTCCTGCGGACTCTCAGCCTGCTGCAGGGGACCGCTGGCTGAAAGGCAGAAATGTGAGTGTCCAAAATAGAGCTTTCTGCATTTTAATGTGTTCAACCTTTGTAGCCCTTCATAACCCCGGGACCTACATATTCCAGAGACTCTGGTCCTGCTTACAGGCTTCCCATAGGCATCAATTTGGGTGTTGTGGATTGCGGTAAGCCCTGGGATGTTGGGCTCTTAATCCTTACAGGACCGCCTTTTGCTGATATGTCCCCTTAACAATTCAGATCTTCTAGGGCAGTAGTTCCCAATTGGTGGTCTACGTAACCCACCCAAGGGGATCCGTGGCACATATTCATCAACTGTCTGGGACATCCCGTTTTGGGGGCCATGTTCTCGCATGAGAACACAATGCCCAAAAACGCATGAGATCACAGCTGGACACATGTCTCGCATTAGATCATGGCACCCCAAACCCCACTATTTTGTTTTTTGTTTTTTAAATTATCTTTATTGAGTTTATAAACAAAGAAAATAATGATAAGAAAGAAAATACAAATAGCAAAGAATTTCCCATAAAGGAAAAAGGTAGCATTTAATTTAAAAAAAATGCTCAAATCTATTAATTGTAACTTCCTACATATAATTTAATATGCCTATATACCGTGTAACAAACAGAAATAAAAAGAAATGTGAATACTTCCGATTAAGTCCATAGTAATCTTCCTGCTGTAACCATTTGATCCAAACATCGTCTTCCTACTTATATCCATTATTTAATTTCGTCATTATTGTTTTTTGTATTAATACCATATATTGTTACTCATTCTTCTAATGTCAGAAAGCCTCTACTATTGCAGTACCGTTGGATATATTCTCTCACCAAGTTCCATTCCTTGGCTACCTCCTTTTCCGAGGCTCCTCTCACTGGTTCCATTTTTTTCGCTAACATTATATATTCTACCAGTTTAGCTTGCCATTCTATCTTGGTTGGAGGTGTTTTCCTTTTCCAATTTCTGGCTATTAGATTCCTGGCAGCGGTGATTGCATACATGAACTGCGGTCTTATTTTGTTTTTAATAATAATAAGCACACTGGGCTTCCGGTTGACCGCGCCATCTTTGCTCAGACGGGGGTCCGATCAGCGGAGCGGACCTCGGCGCTTCAGAGGTGGAGGGAATTGCTCCAGCGAAGCAAAACCTCCTTAAAAGCCCCAAATCGAGCTTTTTGGGGACGGATTTTGCCTGGCGGCGCCAAAAGCGGGCTCTCTCCTCCCCGGATCGGCTTTGTTTAAGCCCCCGAGAGCGAGGAGGTGAACCGCGGCGGACAGGCTGACACTGCTGCTCTGAGAGCGCGAAGCTGCGAGTCTGGGAAGTGGAGGCGGCCAATTCTTCCAAGAATAATTAGCAAATGAATAGACTGTGAGTAATTTGGATTGTTTGGAATTTAAATTAAGGCAATTTGGATTTGGGAGAGAGGGGGAAAAGAGGAAGCCACCCCCCCCCACGGTAACATAAGAGACAGTAAACAGAAACCCGAAGCCGTAAACAGAAGATCTTAACTTAAAAGGATCCCTCAAAGGCATCAAAGAGAATCTCCCCTAAATGCAGGGTGAAAGGGGAGAGAGACTGTGGTTGTGAGTGCCCTGCAGCAAGAGGTAAAGACTAAGAAAAACCTTTCTTTTCCTTGGGAGCCGGCAGCCCAGACAACCCAGTGAGTTGATCAGGATTTATAAGTAAATTTTTATTTCACTGTATTTCTGAACTTTGTGGAAATTCTTTTTTGGTTTAAATGTTTGTGAAATGTGAGTTCGAACTTTATTGTCAATAAGACTTGAAGAATGCAGCCAGCTTGTTAAAATGGAGTCGAGAAAATAAACTGTGATCATATTCCACCCCACGTGACAAGTTTTGACCTTGGCAGGATTGAACTATGTCAACAAAAAAGTGTTCCCCTGAGTTCCAGCGGTCTGTTTTGACCTTAATGTGGGAAACAAGAATAGAACTATGTCAAGAGGAGACAAAACGGCAAGAGTTACAGCAACAATTTCAGATGGTGATGGCAGAATATGATTTTCTAGAAGATGAAGCTTTTGAAACTGAAAAAGATGAATGTGAGAATGACAATGATGGTGACTGTGATTTGGAAGAAAAAGATGAAGATGAGGACTGTGATGATTCAACACAAAATGAAGCACACCACGAAAAAAATGATGACTTTACTCTACAAAAAGTTGGATGGAGTGCCCTGCATTTGAGGGGGGCACGATTGGTATTACTGGAACTCCAGAACACCCACAGGGAAGAAGGAAAAAATATGCAGAGAAGAGAAGAAATTCAGGGGTCTTGTATGGTGGCCTGGATGGCAAAAGACTGTAAACAGGGGATGGGGTGAAGGGAAAGTGATGTTGTGATTATAAGGATGGATTAACAGGTTTATACCGTCTTTCCCCTATTTTAAGACGTAGTCATTATATAAGCCATAGCAGGATTTCTAAGCAATTGCGCGATACAAGCCATACCCCAAAAATAAGACATACTGATAGACCCTTCACCCAGTAGCAATAACCCCCCCTCTCACCAGCCAAGCCCCCTTAAAAATATCTCCCCATTTTGCTGTCACGTATTTCCTTTAAAAGCTTGTAAAAATGCACTGAAGAGCCGTAGCTGCTGGCTGCTGAAGCCTCGTGATTTTCCCTCCCCGTTTCTGAGAGCATTTTTTTAAATAAAAGGATTCGAAAATATTTTTTTTAGCCAAGCTGTGTAAGCTGTACTTGGTGAAGAGGAGAAAAGTGGGGTGGGGAGGAGATGAAGGCACGAGGAAGAAAAGAGGGGCGATTGAAGCCGTTGCCTCGTGAATGCAGAGGCTGTTTTCCCTTTAAGGAAGAGATCTACGTGTGCGCGTCTCTCTGTCTCTCCACCCCCCCCGCATCTCTCTCTCTCTCTCTCTCTCTCTCTCTCTCTCTCTCTCTCTCTCTCACACACACACACACACACAGAGAGAGAGAGAGAGAGAGAGAGAGAGAGAGAGAGAACCCACCTCTCGCTTCCCTCCACCTTTCCCTTCCATTCTATGCGCCCACCCATGAGTTGCCTGTTGATTTCCTCTTGACGGCAGTCTCCTCTGTCTGATTGTTGTCTCCTTGCTTTTACCAAGGCATAAAGCAGCCTTCCTTTCTACCTTATGCTTGCTTGTCTGTGGAGCTGCCCCTTTAAGGATTTGTAAGTAGTCTGGATCGCAGTCCTTGCCTTGGGGACTTTTTTTTTAAATTAAGGACTTTTTCCGCCTTGCTGTTTGCGAGCACAAAAGTTAAACTGCCGGTCCTAGCTTCCTTTACCCACAAAAATTTAACTCACCAAGCTAGCTCAATTGCTTCTTAATTGCTACCATTTACCAAGTCAGCAATCTTAATTGCTGTTTAGCTGGCTTCTTTGTTCTCAGCAGGTAGCTTCTTTGCTATCAGTGATAGCACTACGAAGTGTTACATTGTTGGAACTTCAGACTGTTGCAACTTAACTCTTGGGCAGCTGGCTAGTAGAGATCCTTATTTGCTTTGACGTATAGGCTACTGCTAGGACTGTATCACACAGATAGATTCCATTATACTGGTTTAGATTTAAGAAGCTCCAGTGTAGCAGATTGCTATTAAGTGAGTCCCCACATCAGAGGAGAGAGAGAGCAGCCCTTTGCGAACATCCCTTCCCTCAGACTCATAATAAAAATACCAGTAAGACATCCCACCAAAAATAAGCCACCCTGTGGTTTTTTGAGAAAAAAAAGTAATAAGACGGTGTCTTAAAAAAGGGGAAACACGGTAACTGGTTTGCTGATTATGGAATTTGCTGGATTGGGGGGGTGGAGCCGGTAATCGGGGATGTAAGGCTAAATTGAGAATAGTTATAGTTTTAAAAGTGAATGGATTTTGGAAAAATGTGAAAATATGGAGGCTTATAGAGGGAGTAAAAATTAGGCACGGGAAGATAAAATGGGAGTTTGATTTTTCAGTGACTTGAACATTAGGTGAAAATGATAATAATTGATTTATAAGTTGTATAAGATATAAAGGTGTATTTTTATAAAGTAAGAAACTGTTAAAGATGATAAAAAAGGGATGAAAACCGGGGAAGGGGGGGGAGGGGAAGCCCACAAAATATGGTTTTACAATTATGAATGTAAGAAATTTTTTTTCTGTTTTGTACTGTTCTTTTTCTCTTTTTTTGCTCTTTCTTTTTTCTCTTTTTTCCTATTTCAATTTTTTTCTTTTTTTGGTATGACAATAGATGGTTGGATGGATGTCCTCCTGCGTACTGCCCTGGTTTGCTGGAGCTCCCTGGTGGCAGGGGGGGGCTTTGGGGTCAGGGGAGGGGGAGGAGGACAGAAATCCAAGCATAAAATGGACCATCTCTGACTGTTCACCTACATGAGATACTTCTGTGGCAGGGGAGGATCCATGTGGGTGGGTGGGAAGGAGGTGGAAAAGGTGTTTATGTATGTACCGTTTTCTTTTTTGCAGTTTGTAAAATTAATAAAAAGTATGTTTTAAAATAATAATAATAATAATAATAATAATAATAATAAGCACACTATTTTGGGCAGTGCGTTCTCTCGCGGGTCATGTGACTCGTGCGGGAGCGCAGTCTTGAAGAGGCTCGTCCCAGTTTTGCACTGGAGCATGTTGCAGAATATGGTGGCACCATTCACATAAGAAAAAAACTATCACAAAGATAGCAACATTTTCAAAAGTAGGAGGTCCATGGCTTGGTTTTTGAAAACCAAGGGGTCTGTGATACTTAGCTAATTGGGAGCCACTGTTCTAGGGCCTCTATTTGGACTCTCGTTGTGTGTGGTCTGGCCTTCACAGCACTGGCCGTGGAGCTTGGGAGTGACCTCTCAGGGGTTTGCCAGAGCCCATCTCTTAACAGCATTTCACAAGAAGATGCAAGATCCACCTTTTGTGAAGTGTTTGTTGTCTGCTGAGTCTGATTTGTTCCTGAGCTTTAATGCAGTGGTTGCTGTTTCTGTGATTGATCTTGTAAGCTGACTCGAGCACAGGAGATGCAGGGCTTAAATGAGTGAAACAACAGCTAAAAGTATGGATGATGCAGTCTTCGAAAAGCTAACAGCGGCTGTAGTTTCCCGTTGAGTGGTCAAACCTAGCTTTGCTCACCCTAATAATGTGTGAAACAGTGCCCGGCTTCCTTGCTAAAGATTTCTTATTTTTAATCTCATGTAACAGCCTTAAAAATGAGGGCTTTTAAATGCTAATTCCTTTGTCTCCTGGCTCTATTAATCCGATATATTATTGTGAGTTACTCTCGCATTTTATGCCAATTATAATCAATTCTCTAGAAGAGGCTGTCTTGTTTGCTGGTTGGCAATAACCTTATTTTCAGTGGATTTTAATTTCTCTTCAATAAAATATTCATAAGTACAAACACTTTGCGCTCTTTGTGGCACAAAAGCCTACGCCCATGTATGTATAGTGCATAATGTTACTTTGTCCTGGAAATACCAATATATGATTTTTAGAAAGATGGAGAGTGAACTGAATATTCTGTCTACTACATGCTTCTGTTTGCACATCATGGTAAGCTATGGCTCAATGTGGAGGAACAGCATGCTACCCAATTGCTTCCACTTTGCTCCTGGTGTTGCTAATTGTGTTGCTGGAACCCAGTACAGTATTGTGGTTTCAGAAACCAATGTTTGTTTAGCGAGAAGCAAACCATGACCCTGGTTTGGATGCTTATGCAAAACAAGGTTCACAGTTTTTTGCTCCCTTTTGTTCTGAGGGAGGAATGATAGGACAGTGCACACTACCATGATGCTTGTTCACAGTAAGCCATAGTTTATGGCTTACTGTGTTGTGCAAATGAAGCCATTCTCTAGTCTATTTTCAGTTCATCAAATAGCTTTGATCCTCTTCCTCCTCCTTCCAAAGTCCTCCACAGAAACCCGAATTATTCTAGCTTTCTTCTGCTTTAGGAGCGGGGAACTCTTTTCAGCCAGAAGCCCACGTTCTCATGTAGGCAACTTTTTTGGGGGGGTGAAGTGGATGCCTCCCAGTGCTGGGTGTAGCCAGAGACCCATGCCACTCCATCTAGACAAGCAAGAGCTATTTCCACAGTTCAGGGACACATTGCAGCAAAGTAGAATCACTGCAGGAGGGTGCAGAGCAGGGTCACTGAGGGGGATGACCTGGGCATGTCCTGAAAGGCCCAAGAGGGCTGCATCTGGCCTTCAGGCCTGGACCACCCACCCCCCCAAAAAATCTGCTTCCACTTCTCCTTTATAGGAACATGGGTAGCAGTCTTAAACAAAGTGTGACTGTTGGCCCATCCAGCTTAGTATTGTCAACACTGACCGGCAGCTGCTCTCCAGGTTTTCAGGCAGGGGACCTTCCCACTGCTCCCTGGAAATGCAGGGGGTTGAACCTGGGATCTTCTGCATGCAAAACTCTTCCACAAAGCTTACAAACCTTGGTCCTTCCACACACGCTGGCCCAGTGTATTGGGTGGAGGATAAGCTATATCTGGACAATGTGAGGAGGCGACTTTAAACCTTTGCCCTCATGGTTGTGCCGATCAGAATCAACCCCAAGTGCTACCCCTCCTATTCACAATTGGAATGAAGTTGAGCTTTGTTGCTGTGCTATTGAACCCTGTTCCTCCTCTGAACCTTAACTGTATCCTAATTGACTGCATAGCTGTTGGTTAGAATAAGCTCTCTTCTCTTTCCCTTAGTTTGCTTCAAGGTTTTTGACATTGACCGAGACGGGATTTTGTCTCGCATTGAACTTGAAGACATGGTGGTTGCCCTGTTGGAAGTCTGGAAAGATAACCGTACAGATGACATTCCTGTAAGTTTTTGCACTCAAAAGTTGCTTTGTCTTTTAAAATGTCCTGCCTGCATGCATGCAAAGGGGGAGGGGGAGTGAAGGTTTTAAAAAAGGACTGCAGCTTGCACATCTAAAATGCTTCTTTTTCCTTCATTCTCTGGATCAAGGAGAGAATCAAACTTGATGAGTGCCAGTATTTTAGTGAAATAAAAAAAATTCCTTCAGTAGCACCTTAAAGACCAACTAAGTTTTTATTTTGGTATGAGCTTTCGTGTGCATGCACACTTCTTCAGAAGTATTTTAGTGGTTTAACATGAGCAGATCTGGTTTTTTAAAGAGAAATGCCTTTACTGTTGTGAACTGGAAACTGATTTTTTAGGTTTGTTATCTGGCAAATCATCCAGAGATCGCATAAAATCGGTGGATAGAATATTATTATTACAGTATTTGCTTATAAACTTTCCTATGGAAGGCTGAATGACTCTTGGAACATTATTTTTCCTCTTCCCTCCCAAGGAGTTGCACATGAACCTGCCGGACATAGTAGAAGCTGTTCTGAAGGCACATGACACTACCAAGGTAAGAGCCTGCTAGTCTGTTTTTCCACTCCATTCTGTCAGGTGTAGAGAACCTTTGCCCCTCCAGATATTGCTGAACTACAACTTCTACCAGCCCCGGCAAGCATGGACAATTGCCGCTGTAACAGTGGGTCGTAGTGAGTTGATAAGTGTGTGTGCTGTTAATTCAACCCAATGGTAGGATGCAAGAATGGAAATGGCCTGTAAGTGGAGTAGCTAAGTATACTTGATGGTTATGGATATGAGAAGTTTGTTTTTGCACAAATGGATTAGATACCTAGAATGAAGTGGATGTTATATAACAAGGGCTTATTAACAGTGACTGGAATAAATTTTAGAATGCGGTCTTAATGGGTCCCCCACTCCTTGGGAATTCTTGCTTTTTTGAGATGCATAAATCAGATGAAAGAATGGGTGTGCTAGTCATATATGTTATATACAAGTATGGAATAGTATGTTCCATTTAAAACAACGTTTTACAAGAGGAGCTGTATGTTGTAGGTGTATGCTTGCAAAGGAGCTGTTCTACCACCAAGCTTAAACCTCTGTTGCTGTTCAGACTGAGAAGAGGCTCTGGCTGTGTACGAGTTATGTGTTGCTGTGGAAGAGTCTATTTGTAATACGGATGGCTGGAATAAGGCCTTGAGGATCTGTAGTTCCCAGGTTTCTTTGGAGGAAACCGTAGTCAGTTTCAGGCCTATGTAAATGTGAAAAATTGCTGCTCCCTTTGGTTTTCAGATCCATTTGAAAGTATTGTCGCCAGTAGTCTTACTTGATATGAAATTGCATATTGTGTCCCTTTTAAAAAAGGGAGTGGGGAACTGGATCTTGCTGGGGAACAATAGCACTCTCCTGGGCCATTTTTGACACCTGATATCATGAAATGTCAAGTGATCACACTTCAAAGTAGCAAGAGAGCACTCCACATTCTTCATTATTCTTCATTTCTTCCTTTCCAGACTATTTGTCAAAACCAAAGTTGTGACTGTAAAACAATAATCTTGTCCCACTTTGCCTATCAGAAGCAGGGCTTGCCTTTGGTGCAGAATTAAATGCCAAAAGCAAGCATTGCTTGCACTCAAAAACTCTAGGAGCTCCTGAGTGAAATTAGCTCCAACAGGGCTTGTATTTTGCATCAAATTTAAAAGGCACTGAGTGTAAACCCAGCTTGCAGACGAACAATCAGGTGTGCACTGTCTCTCACCTGATGGTTCCTTTGTAGCTGTGGCTGTATCAATGGGCAGGGTTTGGGGGAAAACTGCCTTGTAGACAAAATTGGGACTCCTGACGGGCTTTAATAGGTTGGAGGGCTGAAGGGTCTCTACCCATGCTTTACAATGTTCATTATTTATTTGTGTGTGTGTGTAAATATTGGGCAGATGCTTGGAGAAATGCTCAAAGATTCTCTTTGCTGCCTCCTTCTTTACTTTAGCTCGGCCACCTTACTCTGGAAGACTACCAAATCTGGAGTGTGAAGAGTGCTCTTGCCAACGAATTTCTGAATCTCCTTTTCCAGGTAAGTTCCACTCAGGCTGCAAACCCCAACTGTACAGCAATTAAAAGTAGCTTTGCCTGCCTGCTTTTTTGCGGTCGTGGGATGCCGATTGCTGCGTCAGCTGTTGTGCTGAGTGTTCCTAGTTCTGCCTGTCTCTTTTTTTTCTGTAGCGTGAGCTTCGCGGAGATGCTTCTCCTTGCCTGACTGATGCCGAGTTTACTTTGTACGCATTCTGGCATCTTGGGATGCCTTCAAGCACAGTCTGTTGGTTTTTTATTTAAAAAAATTAAAAAGTGAAAAATTCAGTGAGACTCACACAGGAATGCAGAAGTGTTCACTAATCTAACAGCTCTTGCATTTTGTATTAAATGGGTTCAATCTTCTAAATCCTGGTTGGCCGGCCTGCATATCAAAGTGTGAGTGCGTGTCACACCAGCACATGCAGAACTACATGTTCCAGGCTCCCTATCCCGTCACCACTCAATTAAAGAGCCATTATTCTAAGACATTTATATCCTACCTTTTCGGTAATAATTGGTCCTCAAGGCAACACACAACAAAATAGCTCCCCACTCTCTCGTAAACAGAACAATCCATTGCAATAAAGCAAATTGAATACAATGGAGCATGAGAATGGAAGGTCTAGTGCAGGGAGGGGGAATCTTCCGCAAGCCACATGTTGGTATACTGTCTCTGAAAACAGAGGCTTCTTATGACGAATAGCCATTGATAGGTCCATAGTTTATTAATTTTCCTAATCTCAGTTTAAAATCTCAGTTTTAAAGCCATCTAAGAGCAGATGCGGCCAGCATTAAGGCCAGCATGAATTACCAATTTCAGAGCTTGCACCCAAAACTTGGATATTTATTCATTTATAAAAACAGTTGCTCACTGGCACCTAAAATATAACACCCTGCTGGTCTGGAGCTGGTCTTCCAAAGTCAAGATACCAAGTGTAGAAAACACCCCCGTGGCCCGGTTCACATGACCTAGCCAGCCCAAGTGACAGCTTACTGACATCATGTGACTGTGTGTGCTTCCCAAGAGGAACTCTCAGCCGCCACTCTCCCCTCCCCACCCTGCAAACCTTGGCCAACGCAGCACATGGTTAGTGAGGAGAAAGCTTAACTACATTCCAGCTTAGATGATACACTAAACCCAAACTTTGGCTTAGCTTGGGGCAGGGGGGCGGGGAGTCAATCGGAGGAGCAAAATGGGAACGAGCTTCTCTCTGGAGCCCATACATTTACATTGTCCCAGATCAGTATTGTGCAGACTAGGCCAATACCTGCCTAGCCCGCCCCCCCTGCACCTCTGAAGATGGGAGCATGCAAAGCAGAATATCACCAGAAGCTCTTCACACACAAGCATCTTTGTACGGAAACATAGCAATCTTTTTCCAGTTTGAGTTTTTCAAGCCTTTTTTTGTAGTGCAGAGTGTTTAAAATATTTCTGTTACTCCTCTTTGAGGGTCATTTTTTAGTTTTGCCCCTGTGCAGCTTGAGCAAATTTTCATCCTAGCGGAACAGACGAGGTAAAGGAAAAGGTGACCCAGCCCTCCCCATCTGCCCTTGCTGTAATTTTAAGAATTATTCCTTCCTAGTAGTAGTCACTCCCCCACCCTCACCAGTCTTGTAAAATAATCACGGCAAACTCAGCTGCAACTACAGCCGTGTGGTTTATAATGATTTTGAAAGAAAGGCCAGCATCAAAAATGCCAGCTGTTTTGTGCTTAGGGAAATCTATATCGCTTCCTGCTGGCTAATGACTCTCTTGTTGTTGTTGTTTATTCATAAAGCAGAATGCAATTTTTGCACTGTAGTATCAGCTTAAATCCCAAAAAGGTTTCCTGCTGGGATTCAAATTGGTGGCCTCGAGAAATGCATAAAGAAGACCGTGTAAATCTTCTGATGATCACCCAGCTAAAGGGGTGGAATACAATGTTGGTATCTTAAAATGCAGCTCTCAGTAAATGGCTCTGACTCTTCCATGCATATCGCTATGCCGTTCAAGTTTTCTTCTTGCTTGTCTTGCCCTCCTCTCTCATGGTGGGTGAATTAAAGTCTGCAGTTTTTGCCCACTCTGTTGGGAAGTCACTGGCCGACTTCCGACATCGCACTAAAGCATGGCTAAGGACTCTTAACTGTACTTTTGTCGTGGTGCCTGAATTGGCACAAACCGTGGTTTGCAATCAGCTGTTAAATTTAGTGTTAATTGTAGCTAACTGTGCTAACTGTATCTGGGCTTGGCATCCGCATCATAGAAATCATAGTTGCTGGCGTTGCTCTGCTTTCAGAGACTGCTGCAGGGTGGAGGCAGAAGTCAATTTATGAACCGCCAGAGGATGGGAAAGAAAAGCAGCTCTGAAACCAGTGCAAACCATGGTTTGGCATGACTTCTGAATCAAGTCATTCGCAGCTTTGGATGCTTTAGCCAGATGTTTCTGCCACCAGTGAAGCCATCTGCTTATCAAGGGCCGCTTTCTTAGGAAATAGGAAGCTGCTCACTTTGTCAGACTTTTGGTCCATCTGCCTGAGCATTGTTCTGACTTCCAGTGGCTTTCTGGGTTATATGGCTGAAATGCTTTTTAAACTGAAGGTCATAGAGACTGCATCCCAGGCCTTGTGCATGCAAAACAGGTGCTCCACCACTGAATCCACCTTTGATTTAAATCAGGCATCCCCAAACTTTGGCCCTCCAGATGTTTTGGACTACAATCCCCATCATCCCTGACCACTGGTCCTGTTAGCTAGGGATCATGGGAGTTGTAGGCCAAAACATCTGGAGGGCCGCAGTTTGGGGATGCCTGATTTAAATGATGGGGAATTAGAAACCATGCAACAGCAAGCTATCACTCAGCTTTGGAAAAAAATTTAAAAAGAAAACTAGCTTTTCAGTTACGTTTTAATTGAATAACTTTCTAAAGAAATGCCTGAAGTAACTGATTTTACAGTTTGAAATCTTCTTTATTCTGTTATATTTTACTCCAAGAAGACCCATTTATCCTAAATAGTACCCAACAAGGATGGCATGTATGTACAGAATGTTTGTTTTTTAAAAAATATGATCCCATTGAGATCTGAAGATGAAAATTTGCAGGTAGCTCTTAGAAATGTTAAATAATCAATACATTTTTGGGGGGATTTTAATCATATTAATTTTTTAAAATCACTATTTAAAATTTAAAGCGAGTCCATCATGTGACATATATTAAAGTCCAGCAAGTTCTGAAGAGATTGGCGTTTTGACGCACCTCACTTTTGGGCGTCCATTTTTTGACATTTCAAACTCTCATAATTCACAAACGGGATGAGACAAAAAATTAAAATTTTAGATTTAAACATAGTTTTGATTGTTCAACAAGTGTACAAAAAATTAAGAAAACTGGATGACATCAGGTAAAAAAGTTGGATCACTTATACATATGCCCTCTCAGTATCACAGCCCTACTCAGTTCAGGAGTGAAGAGGGGGGAAATCAAACGGGGGGGGGGGGGGGAATTAGCCCCAAACTCCAGAAAAATGATCAACATGGGGAAAGGAAGTCCTTACTCAACAGTGATGTTTCCCAAACTAGAAATGGGGAGCAGGATCCAGTGCTAAATTACAGCAGTAAGGAGAAGAGAAAAGACCACAAGATTCATAAGTGAGAAGCTATCGAAGAAACAAGGAACAATTGGAAGCAGTGGTCAACATCCATGAGTCTTCCCCTTCTGCCAATACATAATATGTATTCAAGCATGCGCAGGAGCAGGTGTTAGTGATACCTCTGCTAATCATTCCTCTGCTCCAGACTTGCTATTCTTGCTTTAAATTGACCTGTCTTCTTCTTCCTTTTTGTCTCCAGGTGTGCCATATAGTCTTGGGTCTAAGGCCTGCCACTCCAGAAGAGGAAGGACAAATCATCAGGTATGCCTCCCCACTGCCCACACACACTCTCAGCCTCAGTCCCCTCATTTGCAGTATGGGGATAATAGTCACCTCCTACCTTACTTGAACACATGAAAGCACCATATGGTTGTTTATCATTGCATATTATTCTGATCTGTTTTGGTTTGTTTTTCTTGACCTAGGGGCTGGTTAGAACGAGAAAGTAGATATGGCCTTCAGCAAGGACACAACTGGTTTCTTATTGCAATGCCTTGGTGGCAGCAGTGGAAAGAATATGTCAACTACGTGAGTGAAACATTTGTTTTGGAGTGGGGGAGTGGAAGAGATTATATTTAATCAGTCAGCTAATTAGTAAACATTATGTGTGCAGGGGAGATGGCAATTAAAGTGCTCCCCAGCTCCATTAGAGAGCCATTTGCTTTCCAAAACCACCAGTGCGTTCTCCCAGATTTTTGCTCCTAAGTCCCAATAAGCTTTCAGACTCATTTCAGACTCTTCTTTTTCTGCCCTGTTTGTCACTCTTCGGGTGAAAGCATTCTGCCAGTTCTCAACAGCTTTTTGCTTTCATTTGCAGTCTCCATTTTTAAGATGTTCAGCTTCTGGTCCTCGTGAATGTAGCTAGGAAATAGGGCCCTTCTGCAGCCCTTCTGTGTTTAGACTGCAGGTCCAAACCCTAACATTTCCAGTAAGACCCTTACATTAAGTCAGGCCATTGGTCAGTCTAGCTTCATATTGTCTACGCTGCCACAAGGCATAGTGATGACCCCTCATCTGGGCTGCTTTAAAAGTGGGTTGCACAAATTTATGATGAACACTTTACATGATGGTTTGTACTGGACTTGTTCACAAATGCTTCTCTTGCCTTCCTACAGCCTAGTTTAGGATCTTTCATTGGCAGATCCTTCAGTTGATGTGGCCTTTCCCTTGTTAATCCATTCTCCATTATTATGAGGGGCTAATAACTTGAAAATCACCCCCACCCCACCCCCAAAGAAAACTGAATTGAATTTGATTGATACGTTGGGTAGCGAAATGGTCAGTTGTGCAAAAAAAATTCCAGTTACATCTCTTTAAGCCCTAGGACCCCCAATTAAATGTGTTTTGTATCTGCTAGAGCCTCACCCTGGAATTCAATTCCATTTCTGTCTTCTAATTTTAGGGTGCTAGCCCTGTTGTGATCGAACCTTCATCTGTCTTAAGCAGAGGTAAGAGCTCGCTCCCGGGTGCTGCAGCCCATGCGCCAGAGCAGGGAGAAGACAAAACAGGCCGTTTAAATTACTTCAGTGCCACAGAAGAAAAGTTTTCAGATAGCATTTCTACTGCATCAGAAGCCTCAGAGACTGCTAGCAGTAAGCATTAATCTTTTTTTTAAAAAAAAAATGTTTCAAAAGTGGTTTGAATTTAGAAGCGTCAAGAGCAGGCATCCGCAAACTTCGGCCCTCCAGATGTTTTTGACTACAATTCCCATCATCCCTGACCACTGGTACTGTTAGCTAGGGATCATGGGAGTTGTAGGCCAAAACATCTGGAGGGCCACAGTTTGGGGATGCCTGGTCAAAAGCGTATGTGAAGCAATAAGTCAGGGATGTGAAGCCTGCAGCCATCCAGCTGTTTCTGGACTCCAGCTCCCATCAGCCCCAGCCAGCATGGCCTAATGGCCGGGGTCATGCGAGTTGTAGTCAGGCCACATCTGGAGGATCAGAAAGGTTCCCCGTCCTTGTTCCAGTGGGCCAGTAGAGTTGTGCCTCATCCTGTGAAGCTGCTTATTCCAGTCTGGCTTCCTCAATAAGACCCATTCATTGTTCAAGAGCGAACTGAGTTGATCCCCAGACTGTCAATTCCTGTCTGACCAGGCTTGATAGCTACTTTGATATGGCACACCTTACTCCTGTGAGCATCTGGCGGCTTTGATGGGCCTTTGGACTAATCCAGCAGGCCCTACTTTATTTTTGTATGCTACAGCCAGCACACCAGAGCCACAGTAACTAACATATCAGAACCACAAAGCAACTTCCAACAAATAAAGCTGGGCATTTAGAGCAGGGGTGGGGAACCTGTGACCCTCCATATGTTCTAGATTCAGGTAGGTAGCTATATGTTGTTAGACTCGCACGTCATCCTCTGCTTATTGGCCATAGAAACTGGGGCTGATGGGAGTTGGGACCAGAGCATCACCAGATGACATGGGGGAGGAATGTCTTTCTAGATAATGCCCAATGTGCCAGGCACTATACAAAGCACAAGAGGACAGGTCCCTGCCCCAAGAAGTCTTAACAACCTATAAATTCGCATGGTGATAAAGGTTGAACAACATAAAAGATTCAAGCTGTCACTTTTCAGGCGTAGCTTTGAATAATTTGGGGGTCAAAAATAGAGTCAGGTATTTTAAAGGCCTTAATCCAATTGGGAGTTCCCATTCCTTATTCCAAATGGGTTGTTTTACTTTGAATCTCACCTGCCTCTCTTTAACTGGGTGTACTGGTTGACCGGTGTTCTACCCATAACTCCGCAAAAAGGATTGTTTCCGTCCTCTCTTTGTGTCTCCCCTTCCAGATTTCCTTTACACCCTGCCTCCTAGTGCCGAGATATGCTTTTCCCGTCAGTTTAACTCTTCGGACAACAACAATCAGTGCCTGCTTGGATCCAATGGGAACATTTTGCTGCAGCTCAATCCACAGCGGCCTGGAGCAATTGATAACCAGCCCCTTGTAACGCAAGACCCAACAAAGGTAATGGCATTGGCGGTGTTAGGAAATATCCGAGTGACTTCTCTTACGCCTTCCTTCGTCACAAAATCTAGTTTAATCTGTGCATCGTTGTGCATTGTGTTGGCATATTTAGGGTTTTTATTTATGTAAATGTTTTTCAAAGCCCACTTTATTATATTTCTGCCTCACCCTTCCTTCCCAAAGGATGCCCAGAGCAGCTAACAACACAAAATCTGATCAGACCATATCCAAAAACTATAATTTAAAAATGACACTTTTGAAATAGCAGCGCTATCAGGAATGGAATGATGGGCCCTCCTTTGACTGTCCTGCTGAACAACCAGGCTGCTGTCCCAGTTGTATCCATTTTCAAGGGCAGCCCCATGTAGAGCACCTTGCAGTAATCAATCCAGGAGATTATCAGCACATGGATCACTGGAGCCAAACTCTCATGGTCCAAGAATGGCTGTAGCTGATAAACCAGCTGAAGTGACATGTGCTTTGAGCGACAGTTGGCACTCACGTAGGTCTACAACCCTTGGCTGGTCTTGCTAGTGAAGCCCCAAACTGTGATTGCCAGGTTTGAGTTGGCCCTGGGAAATTGAAGCATTCTAGTTGCTATAGCAATGGGAAGCAAGGGGATTGCTGCTTTGGCTGCTCTGCATGCCTTGGAAATGCAGCAGCCAACCTGCCTTTAACCTTTTAACCTTGGGGAGAGCATTGGGGTCTCCATATAATTGCTGCAATCATCCCTGTCCACTTCTGCAGCTCCAGAACTGAAGGCCAGTACACTCTGCCACCAGGCAGGGGACCAGCATGCACTGGGAGGCTGCTCTCCCTGCCTCCCAGAGAGAACATTAAGGTTTGGGGGTGAGGGTAGAAAGAGACCATCCTGTCTCCATCCATTGGGCAAGGAAGGAACAATTGCTGGAAGCTTTGCCCCTCCTTGCAAGAAAGAATATGGCTTTGTAAGTTAGCAATTGATGCTCAAGTTTGTTATTTTCCTCCTCCTTCCCATTTCACTTTTCCTTTCATGCCACGCCTTTTCAATTGTCAGCCAGAACAGGGGTTGTTTCATTACTGATCATTGCAGGCTGCTCTGGGAAGCCCTTTTTGGCTGCAGAGCATGGTAAAAACATTTTAGCAAAATTAATAAGGTTAGGAGAGAGAATGATTGCTCTTTGCAGCTCAGGGGCAGATTTGCTATGATGAGCAAATATGTAGAAGCACTGATAATGATGATGATGATGGTTATGTGAAATGGGATACTCTCGCAAAAGGTAGCTCACCTGTTAGCAAGTGTTCTAGCAATCATTCGCTTCATTTAGTCCAAGGTTTGCAGACTTTTAGGTTTGGCAGTTTGGAAGTGCTCAAGATCTGACATTGCCCCACCCCTTATTTTTTTGAAGGCTCCATCGTTGACTCTGGAAGGCGGTCGTTTAAAGCAGTCTCCTCAGTTAATTCAAGGGAAGAGTTATGAAATGGTCCCAGAGCCAGTATGGAGGGCTCTTTATCATTGGTACGGCGCAAACCTGTCCTTGCCGAGACCAGTAAGTACTGAAAAGGCCACTGTCCTCCAATTAGCCTGGCCCAGGTGCTCACATTCATTCATGCCACCATGTTCTCAGTGACTCTGACCATTGATGAAACTTTTGCAGGATGTTTTTAAAGGCTGGGGTGGGGAAAATGGCATTTTACTATTCATATAGATTCAAATTCAGTCAGCGCTGTGAGGTTCAATCAGTATACTTTGGCTCTCTTCAGTTTAATTTGTGTGGGGTGGGGAAGAAGCGTTTTAAAAATTTCTTAGGTGGTTTATTGTTTAGGGGATTTATAGCACAAGGGTCAAACTGTATCTGGAGTTTGTGATGACACCCTCACATGCCAACCAGAGGTCCTAATTTTATCTCCATGAGATTCCCCCCCTTTTGATGCATGTCCACCATCATATACGATGCCAGGTGTGACAAGTGAAGACAGGACAATTGAGAGTCTTAACGACTCCTGATGGCAAGTGGAGCTTATATACTTCTAAATTTGCAGCCAATTGCAAGCCCTACTGGGATTGGTTCCACCTGGGAGCTCCTTGACTGGTGTCCTTTTCAGCCTGGCCTAGACCCAGCTCCCAATTCTTTCATTTGAAGTTGGGTTCCCTGGTACCAGGTGATTGACAGGTTGGTCAAAGTAGCCCATTGCGGTTGGAGTGAGGATGCTCAGGACCTAGTCCATCAACTGGGTCCTGTTCCCTACCCCTGGTTTATGGGTTATTTTGATGTGTGATGTGTGCCAGTTTTAAATCAGGGAGCAATGGTTTCCTAAAGAGGTTTTTGTATTGCTTCTGTTCACATTGGGTTTGGGGGGGCGGGGGAGGGTATTACATAGAACCGGACAAATGGTTTCCCTGATTTTGAAGAGATGGATGCAGCCAGCCTGCTCAAGCTTCTGTCTGCTGGCTGTTAACTCCAAAGCTTGACAAAGCCCAGATTCAGCACTAAACACCTCCCACACATTCTCCATGGAAACGAGCGTCTTTCATGACCTGAAACAGGCCAGATTTTGTGTGTGCCAGGCAAGCTTCAGGAGTGCATTTAGCCAGTGCACTCTTGGTTAACTGTCCAGAGGACAAGGTTAATTGGGCAGTATGCCAATACCACAAATAAGTGAAAGGGGGAATAGTGCACAGGGAAGAGCACACTCATTCTCTGTGTGTAGAAAGTTCCAGGTTCCTCAGTATTTTGGGCAAGGCTGAGAGAAGTTGCCATCCAGAATCAAGAGTAGCTCTGTGCTACTCGGCCGCCATCCCCTAAGCTTCTGAGGGCAGTGGAATAACCTAGAGGGTTAGTCTGTCATTTTAGCATTCAGGAAGGTCTGTAGGGAAAGAGGCAGTCTTTCAGGTATTTGTAGCCTGAGTTGTTCGAGGTTTTAAGCACTGACATGAACTTCTTGTGTTGGCCCCAGAAATTAACTGGGAATCAGTGTAGCTGGTTCAATCCAGGGCTGTATGAAATCTAAACAGATTGCCAGCCAGTACAATCATAACTTGGATACCGAACGGCTTGGTACTCGGACGTTTTGGCTCCCAAACGCTGCAAACCCGGAAGTGAGTGTTCCAGTTTGCGAACGTTCTTTGGAACCCGAACATCCAGCGGGGCTTCCATGGCTTCCGATTGGCTGCAGGAGCTACCTGCTGCCAGTCAAAAACAGTGCTTTGGTTTCTGAACGTTTTGGAAGTCGAATGGACTTCTGGAATGGATTCCGTTCAACTTCCAAGGTACGACTGTAATCGGGCTGCTGCAGTAACTTGGACCAGTTGAAGTTTGAGTCTTTTTCAAGGGCAGCCCCACATAGATTGCATAGGAGGTAGTCTTACCAGCCTCTCAACCGGGAACACTCTTCCTCCCCCTCCCCAGGTGATCAGAAACAACAACACCAACCAGCCTGAGTTGGAGCTCTTCCCGCGCTACCTGCTCTTCCTGAGGCAGCAGCCCGCCACGCGGACGCAGCAGTCCAACATCTGGGTGAACATGGGTATGATGAGCCTGAGGATGTTTCCTCACCATTTGCCGAGAGGTAACGTAAGAATACAGCAAGAAGCCAGCTGCGTAGTGTCCGAAGGGAGGCCGGCCCCACCGCCCAGACTTCAACGGCTTTGCTGCCGCACTGCTTGTAAATGATCTTAAATGAAATCTTCCAAAGCGGGGCTGGTGACGGGAACTCCCTCCCGTTTCCAAAGGGATGGTTTAAAACAAAACAAAAAAACTCTTATCAAAGGTCATGAGACATTAGAAGCCATTTCCCCCCTCTCTAAATGACGAGGTACAGATGAAAACAATCTGTACAGGCGAAAATGTACAGTAAACAAGCTGTTGACCTGATGTAAAGGCACCCTAAATGATCAGTTGTGTGGATTTTGAGCATTTGAGGAAATCAAGCCTGGGTAACCTGCGGCCCTTGAGACATGGTGGCACTCCAACTCCCATCAGCCCCAACCCAGCATGGCCAATGGTCAGGGATGATGGGAGTTGTAGTCCAACAGCAGCTGAAGGGCCAGCAGTTCTTCTGTGGAAAGTATAGTTAAAACACTCATCAGCTTAAGTGCAAATACACTGAAGAGTTGGAAGGAAGCATACATTTAAGAATCTTGTTAGAGCACTCAAAAATGTTGTCATATACAATAGGTTGAATTTTTGAGGAATGTTTTCACTGAAACTCACTGGGCATTTTACCATTTTTAGCAAAGGACATGACATTTTCCAGTACCCTTTTGCAGCCTGCTCTCTCCCCCCCCCCCCACTTGTGAGCAGTTATTGCCATTGGGGGCAGGGGCTCGAAAGTCAATATGCAGTCAGGAACGCCCTAGTTCACATTTGCAGAGTCCAGGTTGCATTTTATTCAACCCACCCATCCCTTTTTAAATGATGCTGTGGGTAGGAGGTGTGGAGCTTGCAGCAGGCGCAGCAGGCACCAGTTTCAAAGAGGCATTTGGCAGTGTGGATGTTGCATTCTCATTTTTCACACACAAACCTCCACAGTGGGGGGGGGATGTGTTTAATCCTTATTAGCCCTCTATGTCTAGCCTATATGTTAGTTCTAGATCAGGAGTGAGGAACCGGTGACCCAGCTCCCCAGATGTTTTGGAACTATGACTCCCCATTACCCCCAGCTAGTGTGGCAGATGGTCAAGGATGGTGGGAGTTGTAGACTAGCAACATCCACAGGGCCACAGATACCCTGTCCTGGCACGATACACATGCTGAATTCCTGGGACAATTGCTTGCATTAGATTGGCAGGCCATGGAGAGGAAAGTTCTAATGATAAGTCAACCTTTAATAAGAGTTTGCTTGAATTCTCATTCTAAATCTTCAGTGCTTGTTCTTCCACTCTCTAAAAGGGAAAGGGTCTGCTATGAGCCCCAGAATCTTTTATAAATCGGGCTGATTTCTTTAACCAGCTGTGCTGAGAAATCAGCCAGTTGACCATCAAATTCTTACTTGCCATTCTGTGGTGGGAACTGCTTTGCCTTGAACACATCAAATTCCCTGATTCAGATTTGTGGCCTCTTCAAATTTGCTGTATCTGATCATGATTTGGAATTTGGTTTTGCTCTGTACTAACTGTTAAAATCAACTATTAATCTCCAGTGCCCCCCACCCCAATATGCTTTCTTGCTGTAATCTTATTCCTAATCCTCTCACCTTTTTAAAAAATTGCAGGAAAAAATGCTTTGTTTGTATGTATGTTAATGGAGAAATATAATCCTTTGCTTGGTGTGTTGAGAGAAAATAGATGGTTTGCTGAACGTAAAAAGAAATTGCTGTTTAAATTTTGCTCTTTGGGCACAACTGCATGCAAAAATGTTCTGTGTCTGGCTCTTAGTTATATCAAAGAGGAATTGTCTAAGGTGATCCACCATCTGAAACTGCTCTCAAGATGCTGCTGGACTACAACTCCCATCTCCCTGACCATTGGCAGTGCTGCTCTGGAACTCATGGAAGTTGTAGCCCAAAATATTTCTAGGGCATTGGGTTGGAGAAGGCTGATCAGTCTAAAAGTATGATGATTTGCAAGTGCAAGTGTATATTTTCCTCTGGGTGGCATCTATTACTCCTGCAAAGATAATTTGAGGGGAAAACACAGAGACAGAATTGTCTAGGTAAGGGATCCTGTAAGGGAGCACCACAGTCTTGTGATGTCTCTTCTCTTGCCTGTGAATCCTCTCTGGCTTTTCTGAATTGTGGTTAGTTGCTGCACCAGGACCAACTATGGTTAACGCAAACCAGGGTTGGCTCTCGATCCGATTTCAAGGTGAACCTCTGTTAGCATTAACTGCAGATGGTGCCAGTGGAAGTAGGATGACTAACCAGGGGTACAGGCAGATAATTTTTTTTATTTTATCTTATTTGTTATATTTGTTTGTCGGTTTTCTCACAGAGAGACCCAAAGTGACCCAAAGAACTTCCATTACAAATTAAGAACATCTGATTTGTATGCGTGGAAGTGTCCCAGGCATCGGGTATCTGGGGCCTTTGGCCCTCCAGGTGTGGCTGAGCTACACCTCCCACCCAGAACCCTCTGGAGGGCAGAAGGTTCCCCACACCTGTCATAGGTGGTCACTTGTGGGTGGCTTGAACCCTGTGTCGGCTGAGGATGGTTGCAGTCCTTACACACTACAAGGGCTCCTGCTCACCTGGCCATTCTGTCTCTCTGTGTGTTCTTCCTCCTCTCCTACTTAAGCCTTGGTGATGTAAGTAGAGAAGAAGGCTCTCTGAACCAGTCCTAATATGCCAGCAAACCCAAACATGCCTAAGGAAACACCTTTTGTACAGCAGGAACTGGGGAGCTTGTGGCCCTGCAGATGCTGTTGGACTTCCATCAGCCCAGCCAGTGTAGCCAATGGCCAGGAGCATTGGGAGCTGGAGGCCAACCGTGTCTGGAGTTACATAGGTTCCCCATCCCTGGGCCACTCTTTAAGGCCTCCTCTGTTTTTGCTGCCCATATATATATATATAAACCATTTGTCGTCTTCTGAACGCAGGGAATGTCCCATCTCCCAGCGCTCCCTTAAAGAGGGTCCTGGCCTACACCGGCTGCTTTAGCCGCATGCAGACGATTAAGGAGATCCACGAGTATCTGTCGCAGAGGCTACGGATAAAAGAGGAGGACATGCGCTTGTGGCTCTACAACAGCGAGGTAAGGCCCAGAAAATCGCACAGATAACCTGGTTGGAAAGTCAGGGGTGGGGGTGGGGGTGTGCAGGTTATTGGTAACAAAGCGTTTATTTGTGAGAATTGCTATCCTGGGTCACTTCTGTTTCAAGTGTATCTGAAGAAGTGTGCATGCACACGAAAGTTCATACCAAAATAAAAACTTAGTTGGTCTTTAAGGTGCTACTGAAGGAATTTTTTTATTTTGCTTCGACTCAGACCAACACTGCTACCTACCTGTAACTATCCTGGGTCAGACACTGAGCTCGGTCAGACACTGCCCATGGACAGTGGCTCAATTCAGGGAGGCTGCCCACAGTTAAGAAAGCTCAGCTGTGGTTCGGCATAATGTCTAAACTGGAAGGGAAAGGAGCACACTCTGCGCATAAGGCACCCTTTGCATGCTGTACTTGCCTCTCCCCCACTTCAAGTGCCATGGTTTTGGGGGCTTTCAGTTTCAGCTGCACCTGAGCGTGCAAGGTCCCCTCTAGGTAAGCCTCCAACTGAATCTGTGACCCTCCTAATGTCCACTGTTGCAGGCAGCCACCAGGATTAGCCTAGTGCATGCAGAATCCTGTGGGGTTTTTTTTTTTATTCTGGTATCCTGTTCCCAGGATATCAACCTCTGTGGAGGAAAACAGGGGTGAGAAAACTCTGGCCCTTCTGGATCCTGTTGGATTCCCAGCTCCCATCAGCCCTAGCAGCTATCATGGCCCAGTGGACAGGGATGGTGGGAGATGTAGTCTAGCAACAGCTGGAGGGTCACAGGTTCCCCACACCTGCTCTGAACCAAGAACTAAAAGGCTGCTGTTCCCTTTCCCCTGTTTTTGCAGAACTACCTTACTCTTCTGGACGATGAGGATCACACGTTGGAATACCTGAGCATCCAGGATGAGCAGCACTTAATAATAGAAGGTATAAGAAATGGGGAATCGGTCTGGAGCCAGTTTCTGTGGCGCAAAGTGTTTTCAGACACCTGTTAACCAAATACTTCCTTGTTTATGTCATCTACTATAAGCCATATTAATATATACTGTACATAATCCCCCCTGTGCTTCATGTCTTATGTCTTTAAGAAGTCTGTATGCTTTGTACTTAGCAAAATCTCTTGATTTAAATGCCACCTTGAAGCCTAAATAATTTCTTTTGGCTTAAGCTCTTATGAGCCAGAGCGCACTTGGCCAGGCATAGTGATATTTATCCTCATTTGTGAGATAACTTGTCTACAGGCAGAAGGTAGAGATGGCTGTAAGTAGACATGGGAGGCCAGAAGGCTCAGGAATCCAGGAGAGAGCCCCACAGCTTTGTTCTGTGGGTTGTCATCCTTCAGCAAAAAACATTTCCAAGGGAGGCTCCAGCATGAAGCTGTTGAGTTAGAATTCACTTGCAGATTTCATCTTGCCAGGCTTGGGCTTAATAGAGGTCGGGCATGGGCTCACTCACCAAGGAAAGTGGTCCCCCCCCCTTACCAAATCATTCTGTGCTAATGTGGGAGGGGGGCTGTTTGTTATTCTTTTTATGACATATTTTGTGTTCTCATTTTGTAGTTTTATGTTGCGAACCGCTCTGTGATCTTCGGATGAAGGGCTGTGTACAAATTTTAATAAAACAAACAAACAAACATTTACTTACTTACTTACTTTCAGTGGCACTGTAACCTTTCCAGAGAGCCAAATCCAATGGACTATTATTGAAACCAGGGTTTGGTTAATAAACATTCTTCCACCATGGAAGTTTAAAGATTTCTTTTGGCCCAATGAGGATCTGTTTGTTGGGTGCCTTTATAGCAGGTGTAGCTAACCTGTTGCCCTCCAGCTGCGGCTACAATTCACCTCATACCTGAGCATTGGCCATGCTAGTTGTGGCCAATGGGACTTGTAGTCCAACAACATGTGATGGGGCTGCAAGTTGGCTACCCCTGCACTGCTCTTGTACAGGAGAACCTTCAGAGAGGCTCCCAACTCTTGCTGTAAATGTTAGCAGCTGCCTATTACTGGATCGGCTGCATCATGAATTTGAGGGGAGCGTTTATCCCACTAAGCTTTGTACTGTGTTTTTCAGTTCGAAACAAAGACATGAGCTGGCCAGAGGAGATGTCCTTTATAGCAAACAGCAGTAAAATAGACAGGCATAAGGGTAAGTGTGTGCTTCCCCCCCATCCAAAAAAACAAAAACAAAAATATCAGCAGCTGGTTGACCATCAATACCAGACAGCCTTGAGTCCCAACAGGGCTGACTTGTGATGCCTACCACCCACAAACAAAATACTTTCCCACCACTGGTCACCCATTTTTATTTCCACAAAGCTCCCAGCATAGCATCCCTCCGGAGCATTGTGGGGAATTTAAATCATGTGTGTGTACACATTTACGTCAGGCAGCAAGGAGTACCGTCATTTTGCAACCTTTCATCCTTTCCAGTTCCAACGGAAAAGGGGGCAACTGGCTTGAGCAACCTGGGGAACACCTGCTTCATGAACTCCAGCATCCAGTGTGTCAGCAACACGCAGCCTCTCACCCAGTATTTCATCTCTGGCAGACATCTCTATGAGCTCAACAGGTAACTTCTGTATATCACACGGAAAAGCCAGTGTGGTGCCTTCCAGACGTTACATTACAACTCCCATCATGCTGGTTGCTGGGGATGATGGGAATTGTAGTCCAGCAACATCTGTCGGGCTGCCACATTGTTCCCCCCTCTAGTCCCTCTCTTGCCGTGCTGGAAGCATACAGCAATGCCTTAAAGGTGTTACCCCTTCTGTTCGTCTGCTGTGGCACACTCCAGGATTCCGCTCTCTCATTTTGTGCAATGTGTGGAGTGCCTTTCAGTGTGCTTTTCCTTTCTTTTTTTCAATGCAACAAATGGCTAATTGACTCAATTCATCATTATGCATTCCAGGACAAATCCAATAGGAATGAAGGGACATATGGCCAAATGTTACGGGGACTTGATTCAAGAGCTGTGGAGCGGGACACAAAAGAACATTGCTCCTTTAAAGTTACGGGTGAGAACTGACAAGTGTTGTCGTATATTCACCTGCGAACTAATTATAAGGTGGGGGGTGCAGCCTGCACCATGAGAGGGTCCGTGGGAGCAAACCAACCAACCCCTGCCTCCTCTCTAGCATCACTGCTGCCACCAAGTGGCTGCCTTTATTTTTCTCTGGCTGCTTCCACTAAACAGCCTTTTAAGCTCCCAGGCTTTTAGCTGTTCCAGCCTAGCTTAAAGTGGTGCATTGCCCTTGCTTTTATTACTTATTGCCCTGCTGAGAATCTTGGGTTAGTAGTCAGAAAGGGGCTGCAGTCAAGACCAGTGACTTGTGTGTTTTGCTTTCTTTCAGTGGACAATAGCTAAATACGCTCCCAGATTTAATGGCTTCCAGCAGCAAGACTCTCAGGAGCTCTTGGCTTTTCTTCTGGATGGTCTCCATGAGGATCTGAACCGAGTGCACGATAAGCCGTACGTCGAACTGAAAGACAGTGACGGACGACCAGATTGGGAGGTGGCAGCGGAGGTGAGTGTGTGCTGGGCCTCTGCACACAGTGCTTCCTCCTCTCCACTAATCCATGGCCTTTTCCTGTACTGTTTTGAGGAATTGTAATTATTATTATTATTGTATTTATTTATGCCCTGCCTTTTTCCATGACAGGATTCAGGGCAGCTTACAGATAAAAATAAGAACCACTAAAAACAATGTCTGATAGAACTCGTATATAAAATCTATGAAAACCATACACATAATTACAATAAAAACAGCATGGCAACAGCCCTTTCATTAAAAGCAGTCAGTTTTCTGTTGCAACGAGAAAGTCTTCACCTGCTGGCAGAAGGAAAGCAAGGAGGAAGCCCGTCTAGTTTCTCTAGGGAGTGAGTTCAAAGTCTGGGAGTAGTCACCCAAAAGGCCCTCGACCTACTTCAGCAGGCCCCCTTAATTGACTTGTGGAGGGCTGTGAAGGTACGGCAGAGTGATGTGGGTTTGTGCACGCACACACATGCTGAAACAAAGCAAAGAATACTCTCAGATATATTATTGCGTGGTGGGGCAGCTGGTGAGCAAAAGGAAAGCCCATGGTGGATGGATTCCTTTAATAGGTATTAGCCACTAGCACAGGCTGCAGTAGGGTTGTTGTTGTTGTTGTTGTTGTTGTTTATGCAGTAAATAGTATGATGAGTTTTAGGGCTTGGGGGCCTCATGCTCTGACATACAACTCCCTGGGGATTTTGATAAATTTGCATGGGTGCCCTCCCTGCAGAGGAGGTGCTCTGGTTCACCTGAACTTCATACCTGCCTTGTCCTCACTCAGTTGGTTGGCCAGTGGGCTGTACAGCTTCAGTCTGCAGGGCAGTTTCACATGATGAAATGCTGCTTTGTAACTGTCACAGATGGGGTGTTGGCTACTCCTGAGTAAGCACTCCACACATCCTCTGGATTTTTCAGAGTTTTATTGTGCATGCTATATACAGTGGTGAGATGTCTCAAATCATGTCTGCTCTGCATGAGGCAGAAGCCCATAATGGCGTCTCGTGGGCTCTGACCCCCCTTTTAAGACTGGGCATCCAAACACCCCTCCTCCTTGCTCTATGCGTCCTCCGTGGTCCCAAACCAGGCTCCTGAGGTGCCGTTCTACCTCCTCCCTCCTTTCCAGCCCCTGCTGAAGCTAGCTCCTCCCCTGCTTCCCTGCCACCAACCTGGAGCTGAGCCACCAGGACTCTGCAGAGCCCTGGACCCGTCTTAACCCTTCCTGTTCCTGATTTAAACTCCCAGACTTGCTGCTGCTCTCCCATCTGATGGAAGTAAGCAGAGTGGGCTGCTCTCTGCAAGCCCTCTCTCTTACAGTAACCAATATATATATATATTTCTTTTTAAAACCCTGCATTTAGAAAAATAGAACTTTCTCTCACACATCTAGATTTCTGTGTGCAAGGATTTGTTCATTTATTGACCCAAGCAGCGTTCCCTCCATGTGCCTGCACCTGCAGACTGGAGTGATACACCCCACTGAGAGGCTTACACCAGTGTGAGAACTGCCTCACAGCTAGATGGGCAGATGAGCTTGTTATAGCAAACCTGGGAGCACCAAAATCTCCCTCGTGTCACATTTGCTCCAAGAGCAGCGATGGGCAGCCCAGTGCCCTCCAATTCCCATCAGCCCCAGCCATCATTGGCCACTGGTTGGGGACAATGGAAGTTGGAGTCCACCCTTCACTGGATGCCCTCAGGGTCCCACAGCTGTGAAATTATTGGGCACATATCTCCTTGTTCTATCGACTTCTCTGCACAGGTTTTATTTCCCCCTTTTGTTTCAGGCCTGGGAGAACCACCTGAGGAGGAACCGCTCGATAGTGGTGGACTTGTTCCATGGGCAGCTGAGGTCCCAAGTGAAGTGCAAGACCTGTGGGCACATCAGCGTCCGCTTTGACCCTTTCAATTTTTTATCTTTGCCCCTCCCGATGGATAGCTACATGCATGTTGAAATCATAGGTGGGTGAAGATTCTATGCGCACTGTGCTTTATGGGCAGGTATGAGCCCCAGAGGGGCTTACAACCTAAAATGCAGTAGTTTGATTGCCCATTGGGACCAACACTCACCACCATGTTCCACCGCTGCTGAAAGAATTGCACTGGCTGCCAGTTGTTGGTTCTGTTGTATTAAGTTCTATGCAGCTTAGGATGCCAGATACCATCACTCTGCAGTGGCTGGTTGAAAAAAATATCTCTTTTGTGGGGCGGGGGAACTCATTGGGCTGGATCCAGACTAAGACAATTTTGATTGTCTTCTTTTGAAATCAACTGGAGAAAGATAGCCATGGCTTGCTTTCTACTGCAATCAGTTGGACTTAAGTGCAGCTAATTTAGAATCCAACCCCAAGAGTTGTAGTACTTGAACCTATGTGTTCGGATGTAATCGCCGTTAAGTTCACTCTTCCTTCAATGTTGTGTTAAAGTTCCTTTGAAAATTAAAATGGGCATCTTCCCAGTCCAAATCCCAATTTTCCTACATTTTGATATTTCTAGCAGAAAACTACAATGTAAATGCTTAATACTTGAGCTTATATAAATCACATATATTGGGGGGTGGGGGAAAGAGAAAGAGTATTCCTAAAACTCAAAGGGGTGGGGACTGCCAAAAGCTGTGGAATGAATCACAGGTTAAACGTAAAGAAAACAGATTATTCATATGTTAATCAACCTCTACAAGCCTGACAATGCCGTCCTACACATGTATACTCAATTAAGTTAAATGCAGCTTTCTTCCACATATGAGTACAGGATTACAGCCTGAGTTACATTTTTATCACTTTAATCAGACAATATGTGTGTTTATAGACACATGTAGCATTGCTTGTACTGTCATCCTGGGACTAACAGTGGCTAACAGAAACTTAATGATGATTTTGTGCAGGTTGGATTTTTGTTTTTAATGGTTTGAGTATCCGCAAAAGGAAATGTGCAGTACTGTTTTAGAAAAAGAAGGAAAATATGAACTGTTAGCTATTCTGGTCTACTTTGAATCATACGGAACTCTCCCTATAGAGTCTTAGAAAGGAACCCTTCCAGGTTATATTCACGGTGACTTTTATTCTTTGAACATGTACACGGAACCGAGGTCAACAGAGCAAACTTCAAGCAGCTGGAGAAGCTGACCTTGAGTGGGTTGGGAGGACAGATCTTTAAAAATTCTGCTTCTCTGTGGATCTTTAATGCTTTCTACCAGGTTACATAAGTTAGGTTTTTTTGGTGCCTCCACCACCGCCCTGGATGAAATCTGGGTTTCTCAGGATATCCAAGAATCAGTGTGCAGCTGGTGCACTGAGTATGCTCAGCCTTGGATTTTAGTCAAAAGTTGCAATCCAATAATCAAGGAGCACTTACCTGGTTCTCTAGCAGGAATAGCACTTTAAAATAAATAAAAAATGAACAGTTAAACAGAACTGGGCTGGTTAAACTGGCTTTTTCAAGTGTGTTGCGTTTTATTTCTCCCCCCCCCCCTTTAAATTTTGCTCTCCCAGTAACTAAGCTAGATGGGACAACTCCCATTCGATATGGACTGAGGCTGAACATGGACGAGAAATACACTGGCCTGAAAAAGCACCTCAGCGAACTTTGTGCCATGAAGCCGGAGCAGATCCTCCTTGCGGAAGTGCACAGCTCCAACATAAAGGTCAGGATGCTTTTGCTGCTTAGGGCTTTAAAAAATGGAATCTTTAATTCCCCTCCCCCCCACAGGATGAAACCAGTCTAAGAACTGTGACTTGATCTTTCTTAAGACAGGGATTATTGCCGCCTGCACCCTCCACTCCAGTCATAGATTATGTCAGACTTCAACTCCCACCAGCCCCAGAGAACACAGCCCCAGAGTTACACTTCACAAGTTCTCCATCTTTGTATCCAACTATGTTTTACTCAGAATAGACATATTGAAATTAATGGACCCAAGCTAGTGATGTCCATCATTTCCAATAGGTCTGCTTGAGTAGAACGCGCACTGACTACAACCCATTATTTAATTTATATGCCATTTAATGCCCAGTTGGCTTCTAAGAGATTTACAGAACATTAAGACCAACAGCAAACTTTGTTTAAAAAACAGAATAATTATGGGTAAGCAATCCCATTAAAAGTGTGGGTGTTTTATTAGCCTCATTGGGGGTCTCTCACTCTGTCTGTCGCTTTCTCTTGCTTTCGAAAGAACTTTCCTCAAGACAACCAGAAAGTCCGTCTCTCGGCAAGCGCGTCCCTGTGTGCATTCGAGGTACCGATCCCTGGATCCCCCACGTCAGCTACTCCAAGCCCTGTGCAAACAGGTAAAATGTCCCTGCATGGATTTTATAAGTATAGTTGCAATCAGTGGAAACCCGTAATCAACACCTTTGCCCTTGGGTTCAGAGTTCTGCAGCGTGCCGTCAGCCAACGGGATGATCAACGTGCTGATGAATGGCGATCTTCCCCGGCCAACCCTGATCCCGAATGGGATGCCAAACACAGTGGTGCCATGCAGGATGGAAAACGGCTTCTCCAATGGGATGGTGAACGGCCATGTGACCTCTCCCTCCGACAGCCCCTTCATAGGCTACATCATTGCTGTCCACAGGAAAATGGTTAGTGGGGAATGAATGCGGCTAAGACTCTTAACTGGTGTTATGCACCTGCCGTTTTCCAATATGGTAAATGGCTGCAGAATGTCACAGATTCAATCCCTGGGAACTCCAAAGGAGGGCTGGGAAAGACTTGTCTGAAACCTTAGAGAACTCTCACCCAGTGGTGTAGACCAGGGGTGGGCAAGCTTGTCAGATCTACTACTGCTTGGCAGGGGGTTGGACTGGATGGCCCTTGTGGTCTCTTCCAATTCTATGATTCTAACTCCCAAGATCCCACCTCTCAGATCCAGCCACAAAAGGAATACAATTAGGGTTTGTTGTATCTACCTGGCTTTTTATTAGAATCCCAAGCTCTCTACAAACCAGAGCCAGGTGCAACAGACATACGATTAGAATTAAAGAACCACAGTGTCTCTGAACACATTCTGGAATTTGTTTTCAGTACCTGAAATGAACTGAGCTCATGGTCCTTCCACACACAAGTTCCCTCCTGGCTAGTGTGGCAAGCTCATTTAGGTGGGAAAAGTCATTTTGTTGTGCGTGCAATCAGCTTTGGTTGGCGTTGAGTGTGATGGTGGGGTTTTGGTGGTGAGCATGCAGATGATTGGTGGCTGCAGTGATGCTTGCGACTTGCATTGGCAGGGAGGCTGTAGAGCTATTGGCAGCATAGACCCTCCAAAAAAGCTCAGCAACTCTGGGCAATCTCCCCCCCCCCCAAAAAAAAGCTCAACAGCTTTGGGCAATTTCCCCCCAAAAAACATGGGGGCATGTTATACATGGAAAAATATGGTAGTTCCCTGCTATGATAGTGGCCCTTTTGAAAAGTGAAAAAAATCATATCGTATTATTAAAATGCATCTTCTCTTTTCTTTTTAAAAAACCCTTTTAATGATCAATGCAGATGAGGATGGACAAGTACTTCCTTTCATCTCAGAAGAACCGGCCAAGCCTCTTTGGAATGCCACTGATAGTTCCGTGCACCGTTCATACGCGGAAGAAAGACTTGTATGATGCGGTCTGGATCCAGGTGTCCCGGCTGGCAAGTCCCCTCCCTCCCCAAGAAGCCAGTAACCACGCACAGGACTGGTGAGTTAAATACTAGGATGTCTCAAAGGAGGAGGGGGTGATCTAGCTGCCAAAATGTGTCTGCGGGGCTCTTGGCGTCTTAAGCCAGCAAGCCAGTCTTTTGTGCAGTGAGACATGGGGTCTTGGACAGGGAAAACCCAGACCCAAATCCTTGCTCAGTTCAAGTCCACAGACCTTCAGGTTCCAGAGTGCGAAAGAAAGCTGAAAAATACCAGAGAGGCTTCCAACTGTATATATTTTTCCTTGTTAAAAATATTGAACACTATGAAGACCAAATTGAAATGAGTGCCCCTTAACCAGGAGTCCCCAGACTTACCACGTTTCAGGCCAGTGCCCAAAGCGCCCATCGCGCGGAGGGCGGTGGAGTGCGCGCCCATGCGCGTGCGAACACGCTATTTCCGGCACACCTCCGGGTCTCTGGAGCGCTGGAAATGGCTTGTGCACATGCGCACGGGTCTCCTCTGACCCGGAAGTGTGCTGGAAATGACGCTTGCGCATGCGTGCAAACTATTTCCGGTGCCCCAGCGACCCGGAAGTGGGCTGCCACACCACGTCGCTAAGAGTGGGCGGCGGGGGTCACTGCAGACCGGATAAATTGGTCCATCGGGCCGTAGTCTGGGGACCTCTGCCCTTAACAATTCTGTGAAAAGTTGCTTACGAGTCTTTGTAGCTTGGAAATGCAAACTTTGCAACTGTTTCGGTTCCGTGAGATTGTGTATCATCTGTTAGCCAGGAAGACGGTAAAACTCTGAAGATTGTGCTGGGAAGGGAGCACAAGGGATGGGTGAACCACTCTGGTTCTTTTATCTCTAGGAATATTACATAGGAGTAGCACTTCTACTGGTTCCTAACGCTCTTATCACATAGGCAGATGTAAATTTCATAAGGAATGCCATTAAATCTTCCTCCCAAAATTGCTGGGGGGAAGATTATTAAAATGAATTAGTTCCAAAGGTTTTGCCTTATTTTGGGGGAAATGACATCAAGTACTTGGCACAACCTCAGTCTGGTAGCTCAGCAGATTACTTTGGACCAGTCACACACTTTAGCCCAATCTACCGTAGGATGGTTGAGAAGAAAAAAATGCAGAGAGCTGTATTACATCTTCAAATACTTTGGCATTGGAGTGGCTTAGAATCCAACCTGGTACCTTCCAGTGTTTCAGACTATAGCTCCCATTGCCCCTGACCATTGACCCTGCTGGCAGGAGTTGGTGCCCAAAATATCTGGGGGATATGACAGGCTTAGAAAATAAAACTAGGGAAAGACTTATTTAAAAAAACAACCTTTTGCATGTTACAAATAATCGTGTTTGTGTGTTCATTTATTTATTTGAAGTGATGACAGCATGGGATACCAATACCCTTTCACCCTACGAGTGGTCCAGAAGGATGGCAATTCGTGTGCTTGGTGCCCCTGGTACAGGTAAGTATAGGGTGGCCACTTGGCAAGTAAAAAAAAAGTGGGTGCTTCATCAGGTCCAATTAGAAACCTATTGTTCTTTGGCTGAAGGGAGAGCCCCTCCCCTCCATCAGCCTCACACTCTGCCTTTGTTAGGGTGGCCCCTTGTATCTCTAAAAACATGCAGAACTGTGAAGACCAACTTGGTCTTGTTAATCACCTTCACAATATCTGTGTACTGAACTGCTGTGTTTACACCATGTCCCAAATCTGTTTGCATTGTGCTGGATTAGGAATTTAGAAAGTCAGAGCACTGCTCCATCTATCTAGCTCAGTATTGTCTTCCTTGGTGACAGCTCTGCAGGGCTTCAGGCCTGCCTGGAGATGCCAGAACTTGAACCTGGGACTTTATGCAATCAGAGCACACGATCTGACGCTGAGCCTAAAGTAAAATTCTAGTCCTCAAGATGTTTGATTTAAATAGGAGCCTTATACAGATCCAGAATTGTAGGTTCATGTAACTCAGAATTCACGTTGGAAATGGCTCTCCGGAGTTTCAGATAAGGGTCCCTCCCTGCCCTGCCTGGAGATGCCTGGGATTGAACCAGGGGCTTTTCCCATGCCAGACAGGTGGCTCTGCCACAGATGGATCTTAACCTAAAGCAGCCCACACCTTTTGCATTCTCAGCCCTTGTCAGCTTTAGGGAGAGTTTCCCACTCCCACTTCTCTGCTCACGGCCTCCTCCTTCTTCCCCACCCCCAATCTAGGTTTTGTCATGGCTGTAAAATTGACTGCACTGAAGAGAGAGCTCACATGGGGAATGCCAACATTGCTGTGGACTGGGATCCCACGGCACTTCATCTCCGCTACCAGACGTCACAGGAACGGGTAAATATATATATATATATGTATACAGGTGAAACTCGGAAAATTAGAATACCGTCGCAAAGTGCATTTATTTCAGTAATGCAACTTATTATCTTTAATTTTTCTTTTAATTTTTACAAATGCGGAAATTCCACAGTAATAAAAACAAATAGTTACAATAATTCAAAAATAAACATTGCTATTACATTTCATTAATTAAATTCCATTTATAATTGACCCGCCTAACGACAAATAATTACAATTACAACAAATAAAGGCTTGACATATCTTGCTTTGCATGTCATGCATCTATCTCATATATCGGTTTCACCTTTTAAGTTGCGTTACTGAAATGAATGCACTTTTCGATGATATTCTAATTTTCCGAGTTTTACCTGTAATTGCAAAATAACCCTAAGCAGGTATATGTTCTTTCTGACAATGCACGTGGCTGTCTTTTTAAATAAGCAAGTGAGTTCTGGATGTTTTTGCTTCTGAAAATGGGAATGCTTCTCTGCTCTAGCCCATGGAATTGTGTATTTAGTGCTTCCTTCCCCATACCAACCTCCTCAGATGCTTAGATCATCCTCTGAGGTCATCTCAGTGGTCAGCTAGCAGGGTTCTAGTATCTGATCCTTCTAGCTGGTTTAGTGCCCAGATGTGTTGTGTCTTTGTACGCTCGTGTGCTTGTTTTGCTGTGTGATTCTTTGCTTGAGTGTTTGTGTGCTGTTGGCTTTTTTTTTTTGGTGAGTTTTTGTTTTTAGGATGCATACCCCACATTCCAAATCCCCACCAGGATAGCTAACAGCATCAATAATGAGGTCCGTCCCCCCAGTGAGCACTAGCGTTGCTGTTGCTGTTATTCATCTTCCTATGAAGCATCTCAAAGCCATTTCACAATACAATAAAGCAATTGCATCTGTAAAAAGCAGTGGCATGATTACACATGAAATAAATTATGCAATACAGGAAATAAATGAAAACAACTTTCAAAAACGGAAGCAGCAATAAATGATAATGAAACCACTGAAACAAAAACATACATACACACAAAATAAAAGGGGGAAAATCCTACTTAAAATCCCATGCATTAAAAACAAACCACAAGGGTGGGAGGAAATTCAGTTTAAGATGCATTACTTGGATATTCCTATTTTCCTTAGATACGTAGGAAACTGCCTTGCACCAACTCAGACCACTGATCCACCTAACTCCAGTATTGCCAACACTAGCTGGCAGCAACTCTCCAGTGTCTCAGGCAGGGCTCTTTCCTCAACCTGGAGATTAGACCTGGGACCTTCTGCCTGTAAAGCCTGTACTGTACAGCAGGCAATGCCATTCTCACATCTGCAGTCACCAATTGGCATTGGCTCCAGATTTTCTTTTCCCGTGAAAACCAAGTTCCTAGCCCTTATGGGTGCTACAATATATTTGAAAGCATGTGAACGCAGGAAGCTGCCTTATACCGAGCCCAAACTATTGGTCCACCTAGGTCAGCATTGTCTGCAGTGGCTCTCCAGGTTTCCACACAAGCTCCTTTTCCCAACCCTGCCGTGAGATGCCATGGGTTGAACCAGGGGGCTTCTGTATACAGAGCAGATGCTCTACCACTGAGTCTGCGTCCTTCTTCATGACAGAACTCAGTGGCGGCATCAGAGAGTGGCCCATGTTGGGTTGAAATAGGCCACACAAGTATAAAACTTCTCCTGGCCCTGCTGACATGGGTCCTCTATAACAGGGCTGGGGAACCTGGAGTCCATCTCCCATCAGTCCCAGCCAGCCTAGCCAGTGATCAGGCATGATGGGATCAGGCATGATGGTTTGGCAGGCGGGCTCAGTCCCTGCCATCTCCAGGTAGGTCTGAGAGAGACCCCCCCATCAGAAACGCTGGAGAACTGCTGCCAGTCAATACTGGCAATATTGAGCTAGTGGGGCCAGTAAGCTTCGCACAAGGTAGCTTCCTCCAGACGTTCTCTGACAGCAGTGGCTGTTTTATTAGATCAACTTGGTGCTCCTGCTTTTGCATTTGTCTGACAGCATGGAGCTTCTGCAGCCTCCTTGGCCGCAAGCCACTCTCGTTGTCTGGGATTCATTTTATTTTATTTTAGCCAAAAGGCTTTATTGGCTGTCACGTTGCATGAGGCCACCCCGTCTGCCTCTGCAACGGCCTGAAATTGCTTCTGAAGGTTCTTTCGACTCACTGCTTGCTCAGAGATTTCTGGAGTGGGTGGAGGGATGGCTGAATAACTTGGAGCTCAGAATCTCAGCAGACTGAAAACAGAAAAGAGAGAGCAGCAAATTGGAGTCTGCGTGGCCCAAGGGCCAGGGCATTTTGCAGATAGGGCTTGACTCGGGTTCAAATCTCCATGGTCACACTGAATTCACTTGGATAGCCTTAGGCTAGTAGCTCTTGGGAGCCACCAGTCTACAGAAACAAGTTATCAAAACAGTTTTCAAAACTGTTCTAGTTGGTATCACTTCAGTTAGCAATGAGGATTCACCTGATTGAGCATGTTTTTTTTTCTATTCTAGGGGAAACAATAAGTCCTCATGCTTAGAAAATTAAGACAGGGGAAAGTGAGTCAAATACCCTTCACCCTGACACCTGTGTTTAGGGACCCCTTGTTCTTCCAATATGAAAGTTGCAGTGTTTCACCTGGAGTCTTGAAATGGCATGTGGTCAAGGACTTCTATTTCATTTTATTTCTGACATTTATGAACCGGCCTTCACCCAGAGGTCCCAAAGCGGGGAATAGAAAAACATTAAAATCAAACAATCTTTAAAGCTAAGAACATTATCATCTTGGAATTGATAGAATTCACTTGGTACCAGGATGCAACATAACAGTTTCTGCCTACAGTGCACTTCACCCCTCCCCAAAGGAAGTGTGTTATCGCTTAGGAAGCTGCTCTGTACTGGGCCAGACCATTAATCCAAGTATTTTGGTATTGTCTACACTGACTGGCTCCCCAGGATTAATGACAGGATTCAACTTGGCACCTTCTGCAAGCCATGCATTCACTTTGCCACTGAGCTACTGTCCCCGTCTGTAGGTTCTCCTTCCGAAAATGAAGGTGGTGCTTCTGTGTCATGAGGTTCTCCTTCCACAAAACTCACTCCATTTTTTTGTTATTATTAATTTAAAAAATGCTAATGCAGGATGTGAAGCAAAGCAGTGTACATTGTTAAGAGATCTTTCTCTGGAAGGAGACAATGAATCTAAGCTAGGGTCAAAGGAGATGGCATGTTTTTAAGTAGGAACAAGCCATCAGAGTTCCTCAAGTGTTTGCCTTGCCACCCATTCAGATGGCCGAGGAGCACAGGAGCGTGGAGCAAAGCCGGCGCGCTCAAGCTGAGCCGATCAACCTGGACAGTTGCCTCCGGGCCTTCACCAGCGAGGAGGAACTAGGCGAAGACGAGATGTACTACTGTTCCAAGTGCAAAACTCACTGCTTGGCCACCAAGAAGCTGGACCTGTGGAGGCTTCCCCCTATCCTGGTATGGTTCAAAGCTCTCCTTTTTCTTTCCACTTTTACAGCCAGGCTGTACACAGCATCTTACAGTTCTTTGTTTTTAATGGACCCTATGAAGCTGCCTTCTCGTGGGTCAGGCCATTCGAGTTCCATCTTTATTTTATGTAGTGTTCAGTCCCTACTTCTGGATGTTTACTGTCTCCCAGAGCCAACACTGAAGGCTGGATCATTAGCACAAATGGGGCAGTGCCTCGTTCTGCCCTCAGCCAGCCCCCACTTCCCCTCCTCCTTACTCACATCCCTTCTGGTGGTGGAGGCCCTGCCTGTCAGTTTCCTCCTCCTCCTCCTCAGTCCCACATTGTCCTTGTAGAACTTGGCAGGGAGGAGAATGGGGGCAAGACTAGAGCTAATTGGCTTTGCCTGCCATTGGCTCTGGCCCCACGTGCTGTAGGTCTTCCTGCCTTTTGCCTTGCCGGCCCTAATGAGCACCATTTGCCTCTGGAGGTGACTCACGTTAAGAGAGAGGTGAGAGGGCCTGCCGTGAGGCCTGCAAACTTAAAGAAGACAAGACATGCTAATAGTTGAAGCGTTGACCTGATCCTGCCTCCCACATCTCTTGTTCTAGATAATCCACTTGAAGCGCTTCCAGTTTGTCAACGGCCGCTGGATAAAATCCCAAAAGATTGTCAAGTTTCCCCGAGAGAGCTTCAACCCGAGTGCCTTCCTGGTGCCAAGAGACCCAAGCTGCTGGCTGCAGAAGCCGCTGACTCCCCAGGTTGAGGATCCCTCTGAGACCCAGATTCTGCAGGACGAGTCTCTGAGGATGGAGGTGCAGAGCGTCCCGGTGGCCGGGGAGGGCGATGTGCTGACCAGAAGCCCCTCTTCCCTCAACACTTCCGGCGTCTTAAATAATATCAAAGGTAGGGGAGAGGAGGGACCTCTGCATTGGGCTGGATGGAGTAAAATGGAGGATGGGTTAATACTGCCCTAGATGTGTCCAACCAGCCTCTGCTGGGGGCAGGTGATTCTGCTCCTTCTCCACATGCCACTGCGTTTGACTACTTCAGGACCCCACAAAATTACCTGCCCTCAGAATTGGCTGTTGTTTTCCTGCACGAGTCACTGCACTGGGCTTGCCAATCCAACCTGCCTTTGGTGGGAGCAGATAATCCTACATCTCTGTACTTAATGAAATTAGGTCATTTCCATCACTCCTGAAGCAGACATATGCTGCAGAATTGCTTGCCCTTAGAAGAGGCTGCAGGCTGTGTCTCTGTGTGAGTCACTGGTTTGGGCCTCTGGGATACATACACGGTGTAGAGGTACATGGGCTCACATTTTGACTGAGCTGCTTTTGCAGGAATGAATTCTCAAATAGTCTGGCAAATGGGCCTTCCATAAATGGTGAAGCTAGCCATTGAAAATGCTTTCCTGGATCTAGGAGTATGTAATGTTGCTAAATACCTAGCAGGTTGATAATCACTACTAGGTTGTATGTAGACCAAGACACAGTGGTGAGCAAACCCCTGTTGCTAGAGTTAATGAACTTTGCAAGCTAAGACCTAGAAGTCTCTGTGTGATGCAGCTGGCTGCTTTACCTAACCCATTGATGTAAAAGTTGTTAATAGCAAATTGTATTACATCTCCAGCATTGTTACATCTTTGCAAAGCAAATTTTAATAATCATGCACTGCTTTATTTTGGGATTAAACGTGGGCAATTTAGTCCTGTCTGTCCAGCTTTTTGCCACTCTCTCCCTTTCTCTCACTCGCACACTTGCTCATTCACTTCTTCCAGCATCTCCATCTCCCGGGCGGAAGTGTACAGCTGGCTGTCCATCGAGTAAAAACGTTAGTCCAACTGGTAGTCCCAGGACTTTGGGAAGAAGCAAGGGGCGGCTCCGGCTCCCCCAGCTCTGTAAAAACAAACTGTCCAGCAGCAAAGAGAACTTGGACATGACCCGAGAGAACGGTACGGACCCGGACCCTAAGGTCACCCCCGACCAAGGAGACGGCTTCAGCCGAGGGAATGCTTTGGGGGGTAGCCAGGGCGAGCTCTTTGCCGCTCAGGACAGCAGCGAGGTGACTTTAGCCAATGGATACCTGTGCAAGCAAAACTCCCACAGCAATGGCAGCATCAACGGGGAGGAGGAGATGGTGGTCGACCAAAGAGGAGAGATCTGCGTTAACCCCATCTACAGCCTATATGCAATTTCGGTAGGTGACACACTCTTGAGCAGGAGACTGCCCTGGTTTCTTAAAAGCTTGGATTTTGTAGAAGGGCAGAAGGCAAATCCGCCATTGTGCAGGGCACCCAAAGGGCAGAGGTGGGTCAGGAAAGGGCTGGAATGAAGGCGTCAGAAAGGCATTGCCAAGAGGCGGGGTGGCAGGAATAATAAATTGGTGCTAAATGGGCTTCATTTGCCAAACTTCACACAACTTGTAGGATTTGGCTTGGGGCGGGATTTTGAGGTCTCTCTTCAGCACGTCAAGTAGAATGTGGGTGCTGCAGGACTCTTGGCGGGCATAGAATCGACAAGGTACAATTTAGCAGCTTGTATCCTCAGAGCCTTTATGAAATGATGCAAAATTCATCAGATGGTGTGAGCTAATGGAAGTTGAGAAACACTTATTGTCTGTGCCAGAGTTGGGGAACCTGACGCCTTGCTGGACTTCAGCTCTGATTGTCCCTGACCATTGGCCATGCTGGCTGGGGCTGATGGGAGTTGGGCATCCCGCAACATATGGAGGACCACAGAGTTCCCCACCATCAGCATTGGGGTAACCCGTCAGGGGCAAAGGCCGGGTTTAAATAAATATAGAACAACACAGACTACTGCTACAGCCTTGTTGATTGGGCCAGCAATACAAAACTGCTTTTCCTTCCCCTTCCAGTGCCATTCAGGAATTATGGGAGGAGGTCATTACGTCACTTACGCCAAAAACCCCAACAGCAAGTGGTACTGTTACAACGACAGCAGCTGTAAGGTAATCTGCTTTGCCTTCCTTAAGAGAGAATGTGAGGGCAGTCGTGATGATGGCCAGACATAAGAGGCAACTGTATGTGGAGGGAGCTAATTTTCCCGTAGTTTGGATGATTCAGATAAATAAAACACCCGGTGTCAGAGATGTTAACTCTTTATTCAAAGAAACCCAAACAGTGCAAGCCTAGTGGTCAAAGCAACTCTTCCCAGTAGGCATTTCCACAATGAGGTGGTTGTGAGGACTGAAGGTCCTTGTCTTCCCACTGCTTTCCAAGACGACTCCTCTGGGTCTTTTCCCAGCAACCTGAGGCTCCTTCATCTTGTCTCTCTTTGCTATGCCCTCTTCATACTTCTTTGAGGGGAGCTGGTCGCAGCGGGAGGGGGAGACTCCCTGGCTTCTTCAGCAGCCTGACCCCACTCTGCCTCTTGACCCCCCCCTCCTCTCCAGCCTTCTGATTCTGGACTGTCCTCTGCCACAGCTTCTTCCTGTTCATTAAACCCTGATACTTTGTATACTGCATTAGACCTGTAGATCTCAGGGCGGTTCACAACGTAAAAGCACCTCTTCACTAGTTACAGGTGAAACTCGGAAAATTAGAATATCGTTGAAAAGTGCATTTATTTCAGTAATGCAACTTATTATTTTGAGTTTCACCTGTACCTTTTCATTGTCCTCCCTCTGACCACTCATCATCGTCCCACCACCCATCCCCTGGCTCTGAGCAGTCTTCCCCTGGGGGTTCTCTTGGGGGTTCCCCAGCTGGTGCCTTCTTGGCATCCAGCCAGTCCATGACACTAGCCCCAGGGGCGGGGATGGTTGAGATTCTGCGCTTTCCAAACTTGTGGTGCGCCCAGCTTAATTTTTAGAAGAGCACTTTAAAAAAAACAGGGTTCTTTGTTGGAACAAAATGACCATCCCTCCCCCCCTCATCTTCCAGGAATTGCATCCTGACGAAATCGACACAGACTCCGCCTACATCCTTTTCTACGAGCAGCAAGGAGTGGACTATGCACAATTTCTGCCAAAGATAGATGGCAAGAACATGGCAGACACAAGCAGCATGGATGAAGACTTTGAGTCCGACTACAAGAAGTACTGCGTGCTGCAGTGAGCGCAAGCCAGGGGAGGCGCCGTGGACCGTTGCGAGAGAGCGCCCTTGAAAAGTTGCCTCCCGTTTGGCAAAAAAAGGAAAAAAAAGTGGTTTTTAGCAGAGCGGAAGAGCTAGACGTAGTTTTTATTTTTTTATTTTCCTCTCATGATCTGAAAGCACAACTAGAAGAAAAGAGAAAGAAAGAACCCCCAATTACATAGCAGCTCACAGGTTGAGATAGCTTTGGTTTTTTGTGTTTTTGTTCAGATCTCTCCATACACACTGGGTGGGGAGAAGGGGGGGGAATAACACCCATTGGTTGGATTTCTTTTTTTCTTTTTTTTACCTTTGGCTTTTAAACTGGTTTGATATAAGCAAACTAGGACCAAGAAAGCTTAAGTTGTGAGTAGCCCAAATAAAAGCTGGCCCAGAGTAATAGAAAGGTGTTTGCTTCCCTCCCCCCCCTTTTTAAAACAAAAACAAAATACCCATAGGAAAAAGAAAAAAACCTACCTTTTTGGATGCTCTCTTCAGATTTAAGACGATTGAACTTGTAGTGTTGTCTGTAGACAACATGAATTTGCTACCTCCTTTTTCTGAAGTTTTATTCCATTTTTTTAGTGGCGAGATAAGGAAAGCCCAGGATAGGCAACCTGCACAGAGGAGCAAACATCATGGCTTAGGGAATTTCCTGCCTTTTCCGTTTTTAACCCCACTGGTCTCAGTTTGGTTTGTGAATATTGACAGCCACTTCCTGTCTTTCTCAGTTGTTTCTTGGCTGCGTCAGTTCCACCCTCTTGGGTGAGCTGTGTGCTTTCAGAATGGCTTGGAGGGGAACTTCTCCTGTCACCTCTGTGGTTTTGTGGCTGAGATGATGCCATCCTACTCAGGAGAGAGTGGGGAGAGAACAGGGAAATTATGTGGCATTCGTCCCCAATCTGAAGTCTGGAGGCCTTGAGCTTTTCCTGGCATCAGTGTGTGAGCTGCCCTGCCTTATTTGAACATGCATATGGGCCCACTAGCGCCCCATCTTAGAATCTACATCACACAGAAGTTTGCTCCTAAGATCTCAGGCCTGGTGCAGACACAACACTAGTAAACTAGTAACTATGGTTGAGATTCCAGGAGGGGAACATGGGATGCTAAACTAACAAATATCTAAATCTTGGTTGAGATGGGAACTCTGCAATGTTTACCCATGTGCTCATGGAATTTATGTTGGGCAAGGGGTGAGTGGAGAGGGGAATGAGAGGTTGCTCTGCCCCCATCTTCCGACCTCTCCACCATGGTTAAGAGTTCACAGTCATTTCTTCTGCTCTGGCCTTTAGACCCTAGAAAATTGCCCCCCCCCCCAGATTCAAGTTTGTGAGCGGTGTGAAATAGTTGTGTGTGCGCGTGTGTTGTGTTTTTAATTAAATTGCACTTTAAATGAAAGGAAAGGATAATTAAAACTCAGACATAAGTTAATTTTATTACTGCCAAGTGTTTTTTTGAGTGAAGGATGAGGGCACCTCTTTCGCTTAAAGAGCAAGAAATCCTGCTTGGGTAGCGATTACGGTTTTAATATTGAAGTTTATCCAATCTGCGTGCAAACCTAGGCATGTTTCCCTGCCCCATCCCATGACCTGGAACGAAAAATAGTGCCCCATTTCTTCCTGTAATAAAGTTGGCATTAATTTACAACTGTTGAAAGCCAAGTCTGTATTTGTAGGAAGATCTGCAAAAAAAGAGAGGTCTGCATCAGAACTCCTTTTTGTCCAGAAATATCTGTGAAGAAAGCTGCTTGAATCCCTGCAGACTTGGGCCCAACAGTCTTCTTCGAAAATCCACTAGCTCAGAAGCAAGAACTTTAGTATCTGGTCCACTGGTCTGGGAGCCCAAGTGATTCTGCCATTACCTTCATTTGAATTCTCTTGCTCTTCCAAAGCACCCCTCTAAAGGACATTGTTGAATAAGATAACTCGTGATCTTAAAACAGGGTTGTAACTCCTTAATTTGTCGGAATAAGCAGGCAGTGTCAGGGTTTGAGTGTTAATTTATAAACTGGAACAACAACAAAAAGCCTAGCTTTTGCTGAACTCCTGAACTTGTGTTTGGCCTGTACCACTTCAAATTTCAAGCAGGGACTCTGATGACCGAATAGCTCCGGTGGACCCCCCCCCCCCAAAAAAAAGAAACCCGCACTTGGAAAAGTTGCAGGTCAGAGAAAGCTAAGCAAACACACTTGTCCCTGAAAAGCTATATTTCTAAGTAGAGGATTTTTTATTTTATTTTTCCATCAAGTTATATTCGGTCATCTGAGCAGCCCAATCACAATTCAGTGGGAACTTGGCCAAAAGTCTCATTATTTATTTGCAATATGCTTTTCTGCCTGCCACTCCTACCATGAAACAGAATCACTTAGCTTAATCTCTATCAAGGCACAGCTTTTGCTTCCCTGTCTCCTCTTTGATTGAGCTTTCAGGGTTTACAAACTTTTTTTTTTTTTGGAAGTTGCTTTTCTTGAGCCCGTGCAACTTTCCGACAGATTCAGTGCGGGGCTGTTAGCTGCGTCCCTGCATGCACTTGCTAGGGGGAGATGTTCTGAGACAGTCTGAAATCTTTAGACCAGGAGTAGGGAACCTGTGGCCCTCGGCTCCATATCAGCCCCGAACATTGGCCATGCTGGCTGATGGGGCTTGGGGTCCAGAAACACCTTGAAGGGCCATAGGTCCCCCACCCCATGTCAAGACATTGACAAGTCATGGCGTTTCACATAGGGGCCTGTCCTACACACTGACATGTTTGTGGGATGCCTTAACACCTCTGCCAATCAGGATCAGGGGAGATAGCATGAATCCATGCCTCATGGCTACCACCTCTGTATAGAGTCAGGGACATCCTCCACCTTAGGACCTCTGGCAGTGGGCGAGTATCTGACTTGACTCTTTGGAAAGTCCATTTCTTTAGAAGCTAAATTTGGCCCTTGTTCGGGCGTTGATCTTTTCGGTGGACGCCATTCCTCAGTCCAGTAATTTCTAACAATTAGGTTTAAGCTTTGCCAAAGGTGGGGTGGGGCGATTATTGAGCACCCGGTAATAACACTTCAAGATGGCTTGGGTAGGTGCTGCCCTTGCTGGTAATGTCCACAGGGTATTGCTCTTAAATTTCTTTTCCGCAGGGCAGTGAGGTTGGAGAAAACCAAGCCTTCCAAACCGGCAGAGATTCTGGATTCAAGACTATTCTGAGACACCCCGATCTGTGTTTCCTTTTACAAACTCCTCCGAACTCGTATTCAGATTAACTTTCCTTTCTTTCAGAACTTCTCTTGTCACTGAAACCGATCTACTAATGCCATTTTAAAAAACCTGCCATGCTTTGTTACTTCGATTCTTAATTATTATTTTTAAGGAGAAACGAAAATTAAATTAATTCCTAAATTTAACAGGGAAATTTATTAAGTTAACTCTTAACCACATTCACTTTGTAAATTATTGTATAAAAACTTATTGACAATGCACTGAATTTAGAAAGACCATGTACATAAGTACTGTGTAAATAATAAAGTATTAATGTATTGGAATATGAACTGTATAAAAAAAAAGTCCAAGTAACTGTATATGGAGTGAACTTGTTTATCTGTAACTATATTATTCAAACAAATTAAATACTGTGGATGCAATCCTCTGTCTCAATTCCTTTCCCTTTCTTTTCTTTTTGAGAAATTTCTATTAAAAAATGAGCAAGTTGACTTATGATCTGTTTTATGCTCCCCATGCATATTTAAATAAATATACATTTGGGTGGAATTTGACCATCAAAAAGACGTTGCTGCTTTCCAAGTGGTGAAAGCATGAATTTGCCATATGGGTGGTGCCTGTTTTAGCTGCAAAAAAAGGTTAGAGACAGAGTATATAATTATTACATAAAGTGCCTAAAAATGGATGAAACACGGAACCTACCTTGCAAACCAAATAGTCATTTTGTGTTACAGGAGGTCCCATGCTCCATCCCTGGTATTGCCAGTTTAAAAAAAGATTTGGTAGCAAATGGCAGGAAAAAAACCACCTTCACTCTGCCAGGCAGGGTCGTCAATAACGTGATAAGTGGGCTAATTGTCTGACTCGTACAGGGCACTTTCCTCCACCCATGAAGCAGCAGGATCATCTGCAGTTATCCATGGGCTTCCTTGCAACATAGAACACAAAAGTTAAATCTGCTGCAACCCCCTTTTATGCTAAGCTGTAACTATTCTGTAGAAATAGGGTAATAGGTTGTGGTTTGTCAGAATAATATTTCGCGACCAAGTTCTTTGCAAAGGGTGGTGACGTGACCACCATCAGGACCAGCTGGTGGCAGCATCTGCTTCTGAAGTTCTCCCAAGGTTACTGCTCTTTGCAAACTGACCACGTGAAGAAAATTAGATACACAAGGATGGGAGGCAAATTTGATTCCGTTCGCATTTCAATGAGAACTTACGGACTTTTGAGTTTTCCAAACCAATCCATGAACTGAAACGGTCATCCTTTGAAATTTGTCCTTAAGCTTTCACAATGCAGTTCCAATTCTCCAGCCAAGTAATATAAATGTGCAAGAATGCATAGGCTAGCTACGGTAAGGTGTGCATAAAAATGGTGAAAATATACCGAAAATGCATTATATCAGGACATTGCTTTGATAAAAGGTGTGTTAGGCAAAACTGAATGCAAAAATGTGTTGCATTAGGAGAAATCCAGAATTAAAACACCGGTGAATTTCCATCAGGAGTTTTAAAAGCAATATTTGCAAACTGATCTGTAGAAGTGCAAAGAACTGAAGAATAGAAAACTCTGAAATGTAGAGGGTGGGTGTTTCTCTGCTACAGATTGTCACTCTGCAAATGGCCATCAGGGTTTTCTTACATTGGGATGTACAGTAATGGGTAATTTGCACTCCTATGCAGAAAGGACCCTTACCTTTCCCGCCCCGACCTAGCCACAGTGATCCATGCGACGGTCACCTCCAGGCCTGATTACTGTAATTCGGTCTACGCGAGACTGCCCTTGAAGCTGTCCCAGAAACTCCAGAGGGTGCAGAATGCTGCAGCGAGGCTCCTCATGGGGTCCCTGCCACTGGAGCATATTCATCGAGAGCTTTTCCAGCTGCACTGGCTCCCGGTGGAGTACAGGTTCAGATTTAAGGTGCTGGTTTTGACCTTTAAAGCCCTTCGCGGCCTAGGATCCTCGTACCTACGGGACCGCCTCTCCCAGTATGCCCCGTGGAGGACCTTAAGGTCCATAAATAGCAACACTTTAGAGATCCCAGGCCCTAAGGAAGTCAGATTAGCCTCAACCAGAGCCAGGGCCTTTTCAACATTGGCTCCGGCTTGGTGGAACGCTCTGCCTCATGAGACCAGGGCCCTGCGGGATTTGATTTCTTTCTGCAGGGCCTGTAAGTTGTTCCGCCTGGCCTGGAATCAACTTGATCCCCTCCCCCCCTTTTCCTTTTTCTGATGAGGCTGCATTTTAATCTTAATTTTAATGTATTTAATCTTGTTTTTAAGATGTATTCTAATTAATTGTTTTATATTCGGTGTTAGCTGCCCTGAGCCCGGTCTTGGCTGGGGAGGGCGGGGTATAAATAAAAATTATTATTTTAATTATGATGATGATGCTTACCTGGAATCAAGCCCCTTTCAACACAGTGGAGCTGATTTCCAAGCAATTTTGCTCAGGGTTGCATTGCTGTCCTGCCTACATTAATTGCAGATTCTCTGTGACTTCCTCTTCTCCCAGTCAAAGATAATTATGCCATGATTATTTTTATGGTGATGGATAAAGCTACCAGACAAGAAACTTTCCCGGTTTTCTCTCTGTGCTGCCCATAAACAATGGCTTTATAATGCAAATGTGTGAATATTGGGTAGAAATTCTTAAGGACTTTGATCTTTGTGAAATCCTCTTGGAAATGACCTCTCAGACTAATAGTGGGAGATCTGTGTTCAAATCTCCACTCAAGCCATGACATTTGCTGGGCAATCTTGGGACAAGACATGACCTCTCATCCTGAGCTTCGAAGATGAAATAGGGGAGGAGATTATCCCCTGTACACCACCTTGAACATCCTTGGAGGAAAGGCAGAATAGAAATAAATGTACAGATTGGGAAGTGTAGTTTGGTTGGGGTGCCCCTCACACTGCTCCAGTTGGCAGAGTTCCCTGGGAAGAGGGATTGACGGCTAAAACACACTGAGGACCATATTATTCTGTGAGGAGAATTAAGGGGCTCTCAGCACCCTGGTCAATTCCTGCATCAGCACAACTTCCAACGTAGGCTTAGAAAACCCAGTCGCAACTTCTGTTATGCGGTACCCATCATGAATGCAAAAAAGGCGGCTAGTGTCAATACCGTGCAACTTTTTTTTGTACTTGGGGAAATCTATCACTTGTTCGTTCCTTTACCACGTTAGATTCAATTTTTGCGCTGTAGTATTCGCTTAAATAAATGCTGCTGGGATTCATACAGGTGCCCATGAGAGTGTGTGCCAGGGTGCCTGCCAGTAAATTTGCCTCAGTAAATATCCCCTCATGGCACAAGAGACTGTTCGCTCTTCCTGCTCCATTCATGTTTATACCAGCTTAGCCTTCTCTGCCTTGAACATGCCTCCTTAATACGTTTCTGAACAGAGGAGAGGGGAGAAAGAGCTTCTCTCTGTGAGGGAGCAGTGACTGAAGCAAGTGCCTTTTCCTCATTAATTTGGGTGGGACAGGGGCTGTTCACACCATTTTGTGGTCTTCCCTCCTTTCCAGCAGCCATTTCGTGTCCTGCCACTCCTCACGGCAGCCATTTTGTGTTATGCCACCACCCACTGGACTAGATGGGCCAATGGCCTGGTCCAGCAGGGTTCTTCTTATGATACGATAGGTTGTTCCACACACTCACGAGAGCCATTATCCACATTTTCCAATCTTCTCTAAACGTATGTTCTTCTTGTCCTCTTATTTTAATTTGTTAAATCTGCAAGCTGCGCATATTCTGTCAACTTAAGTTGCCATTCTTCTTTACTTGGGACCTTGCTCGTTTTCCATTTGTGGGCTAACTAAACACGGGCCGCAGTACTGGCATACATAAATAACCTTTTTTGACACCTGGGAATTTCAGTCTGAATTATCCCCAACAAAAGGACTCGGGGTTTTTTTTGGAAAGTACTTTTAAACATTTTTTAAAATTCAACATGGACCATTTCCCAATACTCCTTTTTTTTAAACCCTTTTACAAGTCCACCACATATGAAAGAACGTTCCTTCAACCTCTTTGCATCTCCAGCACTTAAATACCACCTATATATCATTTGCAAGTAGTTCTCCTTCAAAGAATTAATATGCTGTGAACTTCAAATCACTTTTCCAGAGTTTTCTCCAGAGGTTAATATCTATATTGTGACATATCTATTGCCCAGTGTGTCACTGAGGCTTCGACAAGCTCGTCTTTTGTTTCCCACCCTAGTAACAGAATATACATTTTGGACAAAAGTTTTGTAGAAGTTCTTTTTCAAATTGTGAGCTTTGGTCAAGAAAAACTTTTTTTTTCCTATCCAATTTAAACATTTCGTGTAACTGATGGTATTGTAACCAATCCATAACGTGGTTCCTTACATCTTCCATTGATTTCAGTTTGGGCCCCCACAGCAATTCCCTGTAGGTTGTCTACTGTCTATCCAGGGCAGGTTGCAGCATTAAGACACAGTAGTAAAAATAGGTTTGTTTGTTTGTTTGTTTGTTTTTTTAAAAAATGTTTTTTGTTTTGCAAAAATAGTTGTCATTTTCCCCCATGTTAGAGAGGCTAGACTGGCCTCAAGTGGATAGAAAATTCTTCAGTTGGTCTTCGGTTGCCACCACCCTGGTGAAGTTAATGCAGGTGGATGAACATCAACTTCGTTGGACTGGTCATGTTGTGCGGATGCCCGATGATCGTCTTCCAAAGCAACTACTCTATTCCGAACTTAAAAATGGAAAGCGTAATGCTGGTGGTCAACAAAAGAGGTTTAAAGACTGTCTCAAGGCAAATCTGAAAAAATGCAGTATATACACTGACAACTGGGAAACACTGGCTTGCGAGCGCTCCAGTTGGAGAACAGCCTTTACCAAAGGTGTCATGGGCTTTGAAGAAACTCGATCTCGGGACGCAAAGGAGAAACGTGCAAAGAGGAAGATGCGCTTGGCAAATCCACACCGTGATCAACTCCCGCCTGGAAACCAATGTCCCCACTGCGGAAGGACGTGTGGATCCAGAATTGGCCTCCACAGTCACTTACGGACTCAATGTTAAAACCGTGTTTATGGAAGACAATCTTACTCAGCTACGAGTGATCGCCAAAGAAGAAGGTGGATGAAAGAAAGAGCTGGATGAAATGTTCTTCAGTAGGTCTTATATAGCCGCCACCATGATGAGATAAACACAGGTGGGCAAAATGAAGGAAAACCTGTCCATTAAAGTTAAAGTGACACTGTACCTTTAACCATGTAACCATGTAATGATTGATTCCATTCACCTGCTATGTATTTAATGCTTGTAGCAAGTTTGAACATTAGCTGTGCCTGTGAATACTTTCTTATTTCGTGTAAACTGTTTTGTCTGACTGGGTAAGGTACAGCATGTTATTTGTGCTTTACAATTTATTTGTATTAATATACATTGTAATTTGAGTGTTACGGTATTTGTACCATGCAGCCTTTTGAACTAATGAAGCTTGTGGCGAAACCTGTTGCATATCCGGAGGACAGGTCTTCCTTCATTTTGCCCACCTGCGTTTATCTCATCATGGTGGTGGTTATATAAGATCTACTGAAGAACATTTCATCCAGCTCTTTCTTTCATCCACCTGCGTTAACTTCACCAGGTTGGTGGCAACCTAAGACCAACTGAAGAATTTTCTATCCAGTTCAGTTTTTACAAACTATCTTGAACATTCTTTATTTTTCTATTGGCGTCAGGTTGCTGTTCAATGCCTGGACATTACCTACTTGTTGAATGGTTCATTTATTCAGACTTTAAAACGTTCACTGTGCATATAATTCATTCCATGTTTTTGGCAGAACTAGTATTGATCTGCACATGGCATTGTAGCATGTTTTTGTTTGTTTGAATGGTCTTTAGTCTATCTTTAGTCCAGTTAAGTAAAAAAAATTCCTTCAGTAGCACCTTAAAGACCAACTAAGTTTTTATTTTGGTATGAGCTTTCGTGTGCTGGTATCTGATGAAGTGTGCATGCACACGAAAGCTCATACCAAAATAAAAACTTAGTTGGTCTTTAAGGTGCTACTGAAGGAATTTTTTTATTTTTTATTTTGCTTCGACTCAGACCAACACGGCTGTTGTTGTTTAGTCGTTTAGTCGTGTCCGACTCTTCGTGACCCCATGGACCATAGCACGCCAGGCACTCCTGTCTTGCACTGCCTCCCGCAGTTTGGTCAAACTCATGTTCGTAGCTTCGAGAACACTGTCCAACCATCTCGTCCTCTGTCGTCCCCTTCTCCTAGTGCCCTCAATCTTTCCCAACATCATGGTCTTTTCCAAAGATTCCTCTCTTCTCATGAGGTGGCCAAAGTATTGGAGCCTCAGCTTCACGATCTGTCCTTCCAGGGAGCACTCAGGGCTGATTTCCTTAAGAATGGATAGGTTTGATCTTCTTGCAGTCCATGGGACTCTCAAGAGTCTCCTCCAGCACCATAATTCAAAAGCATCAATTCTTCGGCGATCAGCCTTCTTTATGGTCCAGCTCTCACTTCCATACATCACGACTGGGAAAACCATAGCTTTAACTATACGGACCTTTGTCGGCAAGGTGATGTCTCTGCTTTTTAAGATGCTGTCTAGGTTTGTCATCGCTTTTCTCCCAAGAAGCAGGCGTCTTTTAATTTCGTGACTGCTGTCACCATCTGCAGTGATCAAGGAGCCCAAGAAAGTAAAATCTCTCACTGCTTCCATTTCTTCCCCTTCTATTTGCCAGGAGGTGATGGGACCAGTGGCCATGATCTTGGGTTTTTTAATGTTGAGCTTCAGACCATATTTTGCGCTCTCCTCTTTCACCCTCATTAAAAGGTTCTTTAATTCTTCCTCGCTTTCTGCCATCAAGGTTGTGTCATCTGCATATCTGAGGTTGTTGATATTTCTTCCGGCAATCTTAATTCCGGCTTGGGATTCATCTAGTCCAGCCTTTCGCATGATGAATTCTGCATATCCTATATAATAATGTCCATGTTGTCCCTGCGTCCAGATGTCCCGTGTGTCCCTGGGTCACTGCGCATGTGCCCCAGGGATACAGGGATTGGACAGCAGAGACTGCGCGCGCGCACTCTCCCCCCACTCTGCCTCCTCCAACCGCCGCTCCCGCCGGGGTGGAGGCCGGCGAAGGCCTCCTCACAACCCTCCCTGGCCGTGAGGAGCGGCGGTTGGAGGAGGCGGGGGGGGGAGAGTGCGCGCGTCCTTCCTGTCGGCGGCTGGGGGAGAGGAAGGAAGGAGGAGAAAGCGCCGCTTTCTCCTCCTCCGTTCCTGTCCCCCTGCCGCCGACAGCAAGGACGGGTCCCAGGGTTCGGAGAAGCGCTGCGCAAGCGCTTCTCCGAACCCTGGGATGTCTGCTTCCTGTCGGCGGCTGCGGGAGAGGAACGGAGAAGGAGAAAGCAGCGCTTTCTCCTCCTCCGTTCCTGTCCCCCTGCCGCCGACAGCAAGGACGGGTCCCAGGGTTCGGAGAAGCGCTGCGCAAGCGCTTCTCCGAACCCTGGGATGTCTGCTTCCTGTCGGCGGCTGCGGGAGAGGAACGGAGAAGGAGAAAGCAGCGCTTTCTCCTCCTCCGTTCCTGTCCCCCTGCCGCCGACAGCAAGGACGGGTCCCAGGGTTCGGAGAAGCGCTGCGCAAGCGCTTCTCCGAACCCTGGGATGTCTGCTTCCTGTCGGCGGCTGCGGGAGAGGAACGGAGAAGGAGAAAGCAGCGCTTTCTCCTCCTCCGTTCCTGTCCCCCTGCCGCCGACAGCAAGGACGGGTCCCAGGGTTCGGAGAAGCGCTGCGCAAGCGCTTCTCCGAACCCTGGGATGTCTGCTTCCTGTCGGCGGCTGCGGGAGAGGAACGGAGAAGGAGAAAGCAGCGCTTTCTCCTCCTCCGTTCCTGTCCCCCTGCCGCCGACAGCAAGGACGGGTCCCAGGGTTCGGAGAAGCGCTGCGCAAGCGCTTCTCCGAACCCTGGGATGTCTGCTTCCTGTCGGCGGCTGCGGGAGAGGAACGGAGAAGGAGAAAGCAGCGCTTTCTCCTCCTCCGTTCCTGTCCCCCTGCCGCCGACAGCAAGGACGGGTCCCAGGGTTCGGAGAAGCGCTGCGCAAGCGCTTCTCCGAACCCTGGGATATCTGCTTCCTGTCGGCGGCTGCGGGAGAGGAACGGAGAAGGAGAAAGCAGCGCTTTCTCCTCCTCCGTTCCTGTCCCCCTGCCGCCGACAGCAAGGACGGGTCCCAGGGTTCGGAGAAGCGCTGCGCAAGCGCTTCTCCGAACCCCAGGATTCTAGCGCCCGTTATTGAACGGGCTGAAAACCACTAGTAAGTTAAATAAGCAAGGAGACAATATACAACCTTGTCGTACTCCTTTCCCAATTTTGAACCAATCAGTTGTTCCATATCCAGTTCTAACTGTAGCTTCTTGTCCCACATAGAGATTTCTCAGGAGACAGATGAGGTGATCAGGCACTCCCATTTCTTTAAGAATTTGCCATAGTTTGCTGTGGTCGACACAGTCAAAGGCTTTTGCGTAGTCGATGAAGCAGAAGTAGACGTTTTTCTGGAACTCTCTAGCTTTCTCCATAATCCAGCGCATGTTTGCTATTTGGTCTCTGGTTCCTCTGCCCTTTCGAAATCCAGCTTGCACTTCTGGGAGTTCTCGGTCCACATACTGCCTAAGCCTGCCTTGTAGAATTTTAAGCATAACCTTGCTAGCGTGTGAAATGAGCGCAATTGTGCGGTAGTTGGAGCATTCTTTGGCACTGCCATTCTTTGGAATTGGGATGTAGACTGATCTTCTCCAATCCTCTGGCCATTGCTGAGTTTTCCAAACTTGCTGGCATATTGGGTGTAGCACCTTAACGGCATCATCTTTTAAAATTTTAAATAGTTCAGCTGGAATATCATCATTTCCACTGGCCTTGTTATTAGCAATGCTTTCTAAGGCCCATTTGACTTCACTCTCCAAGATGTCTGGCTCAAGGTCAGCAACCACACTACCTGGGGTGTACGAGACCTCCATATCTTTCTGGTATAATTCCTCTGTGTATTCTTGCCACCTCTTCTTGATGTCTTCTGCTTCTGTTAGGTCCTTACCACTTTTGTCCTTCATTATGGTAATCTTTGTACGAAATGTTCCTTTCATATCTCCAATTTTCTTGAACAGATCTCTGGTTTTCCCCATTCTGTTGTTTTCCTCTATTTCTTTGCATTGCTCATTTAAGAAGACCCTCTTGTCTCTCCTTGCTGTTTTTTGGAAATCTGCATTCAGTTTCCTGTATCGTTCCCTATCTCCCTTGCATTTTGCTTGCCTCCTCTCCTCTGCTATTTGTAAGGCCTCGTTGGACAGCCATTTTGCTTTCTTGCATTTCCTTTTCCTTGGGATGGTTTTCGTTGCTGCCTCCTGTATAATGTTACGAGCCTCCATCCATAGTTCTTCAGGCACTCTGTCCACCAAATCTAAATCCTTAAACCTGTTCCTCACTTCCACTGTGTATTCATAAGGGATTTGATTCAGATTGTATCTTACTGGCCCAGTGGTTTTTCCTACTTTCTTCAGTTTAAGCTGGAATTTTGCTATAAGAAGCTGATGATCTGAGTTACAGTCAGCTCCAGGTCTTGTTTTTGCTGACTGTACAGAGTTTCTCCATCTTTGGCTGCAGAGAATATAATCAATCTGATTTCGATGCTGCCCATTTGGTGATATCCATGTGTAGAGTCGTCTCTTGTGTTGTTGGAAGAGAGTGTTTGTGATGACCAGCTTGTTCTCTTGACAGAACTCTATTAGCCTTTGCCCTGCTTCATTTTGAACTCCAAGGCCAAACTTGCCAGTTGTTCCTTTTATCTCTTGATTCCCTACTTTAGCATTCCAATCCCCTGTAATGAGAAGAACATCCTTCTTTGGTGTCATTTCTAGAAGGTGTTGTAGGTCTTCATAGAATTGGTCAATTTCACTTTCTTCAGCACCGGTAGTTGGTGCATAAACTTGGATTACTGTGATGTTAAAAGGTCTGCCTTGGATTCGTATCAAGATCATTCTGTCATTTTTGAGATTGCATCCCATTATAGCTTTTGCCACTCTTTTGTTGACTATGAGGGCCACTCCATTTCTGCTAAGGGATTCTTGCCCACAGTAGTAGATATGATAGTCATCCGAACTGAATTCGCCCATTCCCTTCCATTTTAGTTCACTGATGCCCAGGATGTCGATATTTATTCTTGTCATCTCATTTTTGACCACATCCAGCTTACCTCCATTCATGGTTCTTACATTCCAGGTTCCTATGCAATATTTTTCTTTACAGCATCGGACTTTCCTTTCGCTTCCAGGCATATCCGCAACTGAGCGTCCTTTCGGCTTTGGCCCAGCCGCTTCATCAGCTCTGAATCTACTTGTACTTGTCCTCCGCTCTTCCTCAGCAGCATGTTGGACGCCTTCTGACCTGAGGGGCTCATCTTCCAGCGTCATAACTTTTATATGCCTGTTGTCTTTGTCCATGGAGTTTTCTTGGCAGGGATACTGGAGTGGCTTGCCAGTTCCTTCTCCAGGTGGATCACGTTTAGTCAAAACTCTCCACTATGACCTGTCCATCTTGGGTGGCCCTGCATGGCATAGCTCATAGCTTCTCTGAGTTATTCAAGCCCCTTCGCCACGACAAGGCATAAATTCCCTTTTATATTTATTAGCCAGTTTGTGGTGGTTTGTTTTGGTTTATTGCTATATTATTATCATCACCACTTTGATGCTTTGTATACATGGTATATTTGGGAAAGATGGAGGGCACAAGGAAAAGGGGACGACAGAGGACGAGATGGCTGGACAGTGTTCTTGAAGCTACAAACATCAGTTTGACCAAACTGCAGGAGGTAGTGGAAGACAGGAGTGCCTGGTGTGCTATGGTCCATGGGGTCACGAAGAGTCCGACACGACTAAATGACTAAACAACAACAACAACATACATGGCCTCAAGTGGGACATAGCTCTGGGACCCCAGTTGTCTCTGACTGATGATTCCCATCTGTTCTAGAGAACTACAAAACCAGCACCACGGAGGCAAAGAGGTCTGGCAGCCATGGCGAGGGTACTTTTGCATGCCTCTTGGGTGGGTGGAATTTCCTGAGGGCACTCCTTGGCGAGAGGGAAGAAGCACCAGGGAGAGGGGTGTGCTCAGTTCCACCCGTTGTTGGGTTGAGACTAGTCTTGGGTGGGAGACGGCGTCCTGGGGTAAAACCCAGACTGCTGTCGGGAACAGTACTTTCGTGTGACTGATGGGTAGCAATTTGCCTTGTCATGTACACAGTTCTGTCGGCGAATGTTTTGGCAGGACACCCTTGGGGTGTTTCTACAGTGCATTTTTTTGTTGTTGAGTGGTTGCTGGTGGCTGACTGGGAGATATTGGAGCAAACAGTGCTGTGTTTGGGTGTACTGGGGGCAGAATGGGATGAGGGAATTGCGTGAGTAGCAGGCGTGGTTTGATTTGTGCAGACATAAGGCCAAATTTGGGTGTGGTGCATATGTGTTCGTATGGCGAATGGCGTCTTTTTGAAGTGGGATATGCCATGGTAAGAGGGAGGCTGAGGAGAAAAATCCTTGACTATGAAGGTATATCAAAGGTGCAGCTATGTTCTTTTCTTTGGGGAGGGGAGGCTGTATTGATGTTTATTGCATTGGTTTGTATTGCAGTTTCTCAGTTTCATTGTTTGGAGAAAAATGTAACAAGGAGCTCATGGTGGCATTCGTTGTTCTTCCCTTCCTCACTTAATCCCCAGAACAACCCTGTGAGGTAGGTTAGGCTAAGAGGCAGTGACTGGCCCAAGGTAATCCAGTAAGCATCATGGCCAAGAGGGGATTCGAACCCTGGTCTACCAGATCTTAATACGGCATTCTAACCACTACGATCGATCGATCGATAGATAGATAGATAGATAGATAAGATATTTTGTAAACCACTTAAGGACTATATTAATCAGGAAATAAATATGTGAGGTTGGTTTGTTTTGTTTCAATTGCTTTTATTATAATTTTGATTCTTTATAAACTACCCTGCAAACTGGTTGAAGGTCAGGATATGATTTCCTGCTCCATCTTGTAATGAATTTCAAGAAACACTTATTGGCTTGCTATTTCACTCTCCCACTGGGAGAGCATCCTGTACTCAAAGTGGCCAATCAGGTGCCTATAGCAGGACTGGAGGGCAACAGCAACTAGCATTCAGAGTCAAGCTGCCTCCAACAATTAGCCATTGACTCTGGGCTAGGTGAAGAAATAGGCTACTGTAATGCAGTATAAGTCATCTTCTTAAGTCTGTCTTATTTTTCATTCATCGGTTCGGGAGAGTTTATTTACCCCTGCCCATCTTGAAAAGTTGCCTTCCCTGTGAATATAAATATGTAAATTTGTCTTCCCTTTGTGTTATGTTTGTATATTAATGTGGAAATCCTCCGGGGAAACACCTACTGTACAGGAAGGAAGGCCTAACACACGCACGCCAACCTAAACTGGGAAGGCCCAAGTTGGCGCCATTTCAATGGCCAAGGAGAGGAAGTTTATTTCTGATAAAATAAACGACCAGCCCTGAACCCTTAAAGCTGGGCTCCCCTGTCTGTTGGTTGAAGTCTAAACATACTTTTCTGCAGAATGGCTCCACGTGTGTCTGTCGCCTACTTGGGAGAAAGGCACAAGTCCAACATCAACAACGGCGGCTCATTATTTGCCTAGGCGTTCACCAGGCCTCCTCTGCTGCATTGCCCCTTGTTGGTTTATTTGCCCTTATGAAAATCCCATTCAAAGGTCAAGAATTCCCCCCCCCCCAAAAAAAACCTCCACAATGGGTAGATTCAAATACTGATTATTGGGCCTATTTTACACTGTACTTAATCTGCATTATTTATTTATCACATTGGTAGGAACAGAGGAAACTGCCTTGTACTTAGTCAGACCATTGGTTTGTCTAGCTTAGTAATGTCCACACTGACTGGCAGCAGCTCTCCGGGGTTTCAGGCAAGGGTGCCTCCCAGTCCAGGGACTGAACCAAGGACCTTCTTTGAAGGCAAATGCTCTGCCACTGAGCTATGAAATCTCCACTTTGCAGGCTGGGCCAGGTTTTTAAAATGATGATGATGATGATGATTTAGCATTAGTATTTATTTGTTGCCTTCTGTATAAAATGTCTCGGTGACTTAAAACTGTATTTTTAAAAAAACAACTTGCAGTCATAAGACATTTAGACATGCTGAGTGAGGCCTGAAAGCTTTGTTAAGTTTAAGAGGCCCTGTTGAATAACCAAATAAATTTGCAAATGCTGGACCTCACCTGCCACCAGGGCTGCTTAAGAAGGGTCCTGCTGAATCAGGCCAATGGCCCATCTAGTCCAGCATCCTGTTCTCACAGTGGTCAATGAGATGCCCAAGGGAAACCTGCAAGTGGGATCTCAACTCAAGAGTGCTCCCCGCCTTGCTGTGCTTTCTAGCAACTGCTATTATCCTCCATGAATTTGTCCAGTCCTCTTTTAAAGCCATCCAAGTTGGTAGGTATCACTGCCTCCCGTGGGAGCGAGTTCCAAAGTTCCAAAGTTTAACTATGTGCTGTGTGAAGGACTTCCTAACACCCAGCACACAACAACAACAACAACAACAACAACAACAACTTTTATTATTTATCCAGTCTCTGCATGCTGTGCCTAATTTTATGAACTTCTGTCATGCCAGCTCTTTCTCTCTTTTTACTAAACTGAAGAGTCCCAAACGTGGCAAACTTTCCTCATAGGAAAGGTTTCAAGCATATATTGTTTGACAGCTTATGGACACCTGACCTAATGAAAATTTGATCTAAATTATGGTTATTTCTGCACAGATTCATAAATGCAATCTGACAAATATCTGTGTAGTCATTAAGTATCATTTTGTCACAGGGTCTGTTTCCCCTGTTTCCCTTAAAAAACAACAACACCATTTATGCAAACTTGAAAATGTGTGTTTAGAGGCACCTTAGGCCCTAAACTGTAGCTTATGTAGTCCATGCCCAAATCCAGCACTGCCTGTGGGCCTGAAGAACTTCTGCCAATCAGTGTTAACAGTACTGAGTTGGATGGGACCAGTGGCCTGATTTGTGTAAAGGCAACTTCCTATGTTCCTAAGACCATCTCTTACAACAGGTATGAGGGTGTGGCCCGCCAGATGTTGTAGAACTACAACTTCATCAGCCCCAGCCAGCATAGCCAAGTGCAATTGCAGAATCTGGGATGTGATGGAGAAGACATAGCCTTTCAACTCCTTGCATTGCTTTTCACCCCTTTCTATGAACATAAATGACATCATTTATGCCAGAGGTATCAGCCAAAAGCACCCATCATCTTAACACAATTGTATTGTGTTAAGCAGGTTGCTGCCTTCCATTGTGGCTCCTTGGCTTGACAAGAGTCTCCGTGAAATAGTACAACCTCCCCTTTTCCATGTGCATGGCTTGGGTTGCTAATTTAATGGGAGAAATGGAGGCACTCCAGATGACAAATAGCTACGTTCGTCAGTGCACCTCCCTGGAGCCGGCCTCCGAAATGTATTACATAGCAGCAAATTATTCTGTCATAACTGCTTTGCAAACGGAGAGGAAAACAAAAGCTCTCGCTTGAATTGTTTCTTGTGTGTGCATGTGTAAAGGGGGAAGGAGACATTGATGACAGTCCAACACCCATCGCTGCAGCTTTGATTTACCACATAGCTGTGGTGAAGAATCCTATAATTAGAGCAATAAGAAATGGCAGCTGGAATGGAACAAACAGCTTCTTGAATACCCAGCCTCTTCTGCACAGTTTTGTTCGGGTTGGATGCTCAGCTGAAGGCAATCTGGAATTCCTCTCACTCCCTTCCGCCCCAAAGAGATGGGGAACCTTTTTTGGCCAAAAGCTGCATCCCCACCTGGGCAGGCTACACTCGCATACCCTTTTCTATGTTCCATCCAGACAAGTGACAGGCATGATCAGAGAGTTCAGGCAGGCTAAAGCACTCAAGGAGGATGTGGAGCAAGGCCAGTGAGCCTTGGTATGGCTTGGCAACAGAAGGTGTGGCTGAAGAGAGTCCCCAGGGCCAGGTAGAGGGGCCTGAGCCTGAGGTTCCCCATCCCTGATCTTAGGATACAGGGAGTGGTCTTTAAGGATAGGTTGCGGAGGCCATTGGTCAGTGTACACAATAGATTTTCATTTGATGAGTTGAGATGGAATGAGGAAGGTGTCAAAGATTGACATTGTTGGAGACCCACAACCAAGCAGGATGGGAGTTGGGGTGACAACCCCTGGAACCCCATGATGCTACTTTTCCTTCTTGCTGTTACCACACATTCACCTGCCCCCCCCCTGTTGCCCACAGCAGTCATTCCACAGGCCATAGGAAAGGGAGGTGGGACTTCCAGGTCTCACCGTTGGCTCTCTTGAAATAACAGCCACTATGTTATGGCAAGAACAGCTCCACGGGACACCTATGGGTGAACATGAATGTAAAGGGGGGAAATCAGGCAACCTTGTTCAGTGTCAAACTTTTATTTGTTTTATTCCTCAACCCGAACAAAATCTCCTTAAATAATGTAAGAACACATATATAGGGCTATATACATACTCAGAGGAGACCCACTGTAATTAATGCACACAATTAACCTAAGTCCATTATATTCAGTGTGTCTACTCCAAGTAGCACTTAGTTGGCTACAACCTACAGTACTGTGTGTTGACTTTGAGTATATAAATATTTCCATATTATTATTTAGCTCTATCTCATACACTTTTCTCGGCCTTTATTAAAGCTTTTGACAATTAAGTGGGTAAAGTACAAGTAAAAAAACCCCATTTGCCTGCTTGTAAAGCTGTGGTGAAGCTCCAGTGCCTTGGCATTGAAGAAGATGGTGCCTACAAAACAGGTGTGTTGCAACAACAGCCTTTACCTCAAAGCCAAAGCATGACTTGGCGTTCCTGGTATACAAAGCCCTGCAAAGGGTCAGTGGTGATTGCTGATGGTCACATTCAGATCTTATGCTAAACCCTCCTTCCCCCACCCTTGAGTCTCCAGGTGCCGCTGGACTCCAGTTCCCATCAGCCCTAGCCAGAACTATCCAACAGTTGAGGGATGCTGGGAGTTTTGGTCCAACAACATGGTGACCAAAGGTTGGGGGCTGGGCTAAACTATTGTTTTCATGACAAGAATGAGCTGCATCATGCTTCTACACTCCCCTCTTTTCCTCCCTCATGGCCATAGGGAGCAGATTAGAAGTTTTTGCTTCTGGTTTTTATTTACCACAGTTTAATATGTTAACGTTAACTATGTTAATATTAAACCTGCCAGCTCCATAACCTATAGTTTCAAACTTATGGCTTCAAACAAACAAGAGTTAACTACTGGTTTGGAAAACAGGAGCAGAAACTTCCAAACTCCTCCTTGCTGCTACTCTTTCTTGTCACACTAAACTATGGTTTAATGAGACATTCAGACATGGCCGGTGTCACATTGCATTGATGCAAGGTCAAGCTTAGTTTCTTTGTGTTAACCAAAGGTCATCAGAAATTTTCCCATCACAAAGTGACTGTTACATATAATAGTTAAAGATTCAGTAAAATGCCAATTCTTGTATGCTAGCTACTGTTGCAAGGCAACAATCCAGATTATTTAGGCGCTTTACAAATTAGTCTCCAACATGCCTGCCGTGCTTAGTCACATAATTCAGTTGGATTAATCAGTTAGGAATCTTTCAGTCAGTTCAAAGAAGTGGCCTCAAATTTGTTTTTAGCCTTATGGTAGGTGGCTATTGCTCCTGCATGGTGGAAGCCAGTGAGGAGGCAGGCTCTTCTGATCAGCAGAATCCCCTGTTGGTGGGTGAGGATCAGCTGCACACGAACCAAGCATGTTTTAAGATTGGGGGCTTTGCGCTAAAGAACCCATTTAAAATCTGCCCAACCCTTCACTGGATGAGAGTGAGAGCGAAGTATGTTGCTGTTGGTATTAGTAGCAATATTTTTCCTGGTGCGAGAAGTACATTTGAGTCTGACTTGTAGACAATTCGTCCACCAAGAGGCTGAGTCGGTCGAAAGTTATCCACCATTGGCCACTCTTTGTCTGTGTCAAAATAGAGCTCCATCCAGAATTCTTGGATCTGTGGAGCACCAGAAAAATGAAACATTACCGTATTAGAAAAATGAAAAACGAAGCAATGGAACTAGCACTACAATCCTAACCCTACTTACCCAGGAGAAAGCACCACTGAATTCAATAGGATTTCCTTCTGAATAGATATGGTTATGTTTGCATTAATAATAATAATAATAATAATAATAATAATAATAATAATAATAATAATAGCTGTTTCATGTTATTAAGCCAATGAAACAGTGTACCAAGGTAAAAGCAGAATGAAACACAGGAACACAAATTCTAAGAAAATAAGAATGAGTTCAATAAACTAAAGTAATAAAACCATTCTAATAAACTCTAAAACCAATGAAAACACTCCATCAACTTCATCTTCCATAAATGTCTGGGTTACACCTCTGGGGAAAGCTTCTGAAACAACATATTTAGTAGGTGCCTAAACATTATCATAAGGGACGCGGGTGGCGCTGTGGGTTAAACCACAGAGCCTAGGGCTTGCTGATCAGAAGGTCGGTGGTTCAAATCCCCGCGACGGAGTGAGCTCCCGTTGCTCAGTCCCAGCTCCTGCCAACCTAGCAGTTCGAAAGCACGGCAAAGTGCAAGTAGATAAATAGGTACAGCTACAGCGGGAAGGTAAACTGCGTTTCCATATCCTGCTCTGGTTCGCCAGAAGCGGCTTTGTCATGCTGGCCACATGACCTGGAAGCTGTACGCCGGCTCCCTCGGCCAGTAAAGTGAGATGAGCGCCGCAACCCCGGAGTCGGTCATGACTGGACCTGATGGTCAGGGGTCCCTTTACCTTTAAACATTATCATGCCAGGTGCCTGTCTCATTTTGGCTGGTAAATGGGGATAAAGGATGGGGTGTGGGGGTGCCATCCTACTCCTAATCCAGCCTGCATTGATCCCAGCATTCATAGCAAAAGCCTTCCTCAACTTTCTCGACTTTCCTTTCCTTTTCCTGAATAAAAAGAAGTACTCGCCCTGGGATGAAACCCAGTGCCACCTTGCGGGACTATTCACTTCTATAGCCAAAATTCTGAAAGAGAGAGCCCAAGAGAGGGCATTAGAATTAAGTGGACAGCACTAAACTGCATTGAAGTGCATCATTCGCAGCTGTTACCTACTACGGTAGCACAATGGCTCTGTTAAATTGCCCAAAAATAATTAAATAAACAATAAGTTCTGAAGAAGTGTTTAAGTGAACTGAATGATGAGGCTTAAGCATGTTAGGGTTGAATATGCCTTTTGTAAAGCCCCATCTCTTGTGCTTTGTCTCACCTGCTGGAGACTAAGTTCGATAGGTGTCTCAAACAAAGTCCAGATGACTCCCTCATTGCATCCAGGTGTGGTCAGCGAGCCGGTGTACCGATAAAAGCTGTCGAGGGCTGACTTTTTAGGGATGAGGGCTTCCAGGCATAAAGCCCCCATTTCAGTCGCGTTGCCTAAAGAGATCAGAGAGGAATTATTGTTTTGTGCAAGGCACATCTTTCTGATCATCACTCTGGCAATTGCCTTCAGTTCTGTAAGTTTATTGATGCTGATGTCTTTCAAAAGAAGTTTAAGGAAGACTGTAAGAAAAGCCCTGTGAGATAAGGCCCGTGGGTGGCAAACCACATGCCTCTTAGGAAACCCACAAGGTGGACTCAGGGGCCCTAGCCCCCACTATCTGCTCTGTCCCCCAGCAACTGGAATTCAGATGATTACTGTATCTCTTCCTTGTTAGGAGTGGTATTTCGGAGGATCTGTTGAGATGCATGAGCAGTAATGGATGGAGGAAAAAATTGATTCATTTCCCATTTTAAGCTGAAGCGATCACATTTGCACTCTTCTGAAGCAATACAAGAACTGAAACACAGCCATCCTTTGGAATTTGCACTAATCCAAATTTTGTGATGCAGTTCTCTGACTCGACCACCTTTACAAAAATACATAGAAAAGCACATAAAAAATGAGTGTGCTAGTTAAGATAGCATACAAAATTCTCTGCATTAAGATAAAATGCTTGCAAAAAGGTGTATGTTAGCCAAAACTGCATACAAAAATATATTTATTAGCCAAACTTTGCATGTATTCTGTATATCTGCATCTTGCTATAGAAAATGTGGACACTGAGACTGAGACTAACTGAAATAGACAGAACCATCCATCTGTTATCAGCCATGCACATGAGAAGGTGCTTAAGGCCACGATGAAGCTGGAGAGAGTAAAACACCTGCTTTGCATGCAACAGGTCCCAGGTTCAATCCCTGCTATCGCCAGTTTGTTTTTAAAATAGATAAGCGAAATGAACATGATAGGAATGACCTTTGCCTGAGATTCTGGAGGACCTAGGAAGCTGCCATTGGTCTATCTAGTTCACTCAGTATTGTCTGCAGATAGAGGAACTTTTTTCAGTCTGAGGGCTGCATTTCCTTCTGGGAAACTTTCTGCCAGTAGCATGCAGTGCAAAATGGAAAGGGCAGTTAAAGTACAATTTTATTATGTGTACAATAGGCTACTTTCTGCATACCCTTTTGCAGCCTTCTGCATTCTCCATCCAGACAAAAAAAACCAACATCATTAGAGTTCAAAGGACACACTCCAGCCAGGCAAAAGCATTTTTTGTTTGAATCAAGGCCAGTGATGGGGAAAGTTCTGAGGAGCAGACAGAGAGACTGGCGGGGGGCATATTTGGTCCCTGAACCTAAGGTTCTCTATTCCTGGTCTGCACTGACTGGCAGTGGCTTTCCTGAGCTGACAGGGCATGTTCCTAGCTTTGTTAGAGTTGCCCAGGGATTGAATCCAGGGCCTTCTGCATGCGAAGCAGCTGTTCTCCCAGTGAGCGGCAAGTCTTCTATAGAGTAAATAGCCCTGGGCTCAATGGATCAATGATCAGAACTTGTGGAGGGAAGTGTCCTTATGTATTTACATCTCCCTATGATGATGATGATATTATTATTATGTTTTGCTTTATTACCCTGCCTTCACCGTAAGGTCCTGGGGCAGCCTGCAACAATGAAAACAACTTACAATCAGAAAAATAAAGTGGGTCCTAGAAAACGTATACCTCAGGTGCTAAAAGCCAGACTAAAGTCAAGTATAGAGTAAACATGAAGTTTTCTGACCTTGTTTATGGATCAAAGAGTTGAGTGTTGCTGCTGCTGTTTTAAAGAAAAAGTTTCCATTAAGTCTTACCGTTGAAAGGAATGTCTTTTAACTTTGAAATGAAAGGTTCGTAGAAGTCATTTTCTTTGCCAACCTGAAATAAGACATTTTAAAAAGGTACAATTTTAATGCCCCTTTTTAACTCTCTACTATTTTCTAGAGCAGGGATTGCGGGGGGGGGGGGTGTGGACAGTTTTTCAGCCCAATTACCACTTTCCCTTCTGGGCATTCTCCCAAGAGCCACAGGTCAGCATTTCCCCCCTAGATAGTAGAAATTTATCTTGCAAACATACCAGAAAGTATGAAATGGCCCCCATGATTCTTACAGCCCAAGCCAATTCTAGTTGCTTTGCCAGTTTTAATGTGAACCCAAATCCCTTCCATACCTTTATAAAGAAGCCCAGCACTGCCACACCATTTTTGGAGAGCGCTTCCTCTATGGTGGGAAAGTTGTCCTTGATGTGGACGATGTGAAGCTATGGGGGGAGGCAGGTGGAGAGAGACTGAGACCTTTTTCTACAGTACTGTGCTTACAAATGTTTAACTTTTAAAGAAGAAACAAGAAAACTAAGAAATGAACATTGATAAGGGTAAAACCTTACACAAAGGAAAATAAACATGTATTTGCACGTAAGCCATATACAATATAGGTGAGGATGTTGTTGTTGTTTAGTCGTTTAGTCGTGTCCGACTCTTCGTGACCCCATGGACCATAGCACGCCAGGCACTCCTGTCTTGCACTGCCTCCCGTAGTTTGGTCAAACTCATGTTCGTAGCTTCGAGAACACTGTCCAACCATCTTGTCCTCTGTCGTCCCCTTCTCCTAGTGCCCTCAATCTTTCCCAACATCAGGGTCTTTTCCAAGGATTCTTCTCTTCTCATGAGGTGGCCAAAGTATTGGAGCCTCAGCTTCACGATCTGTCCTTCCAGGGAGCACTCAGGGCTGATTTCCTTAAGAATTGATAGGTTTGATCTTCTAGCAGTCCATGGGACTCTCAAGAGTCTCCTCCAGCACCATAATTCAAAAGCATCAATTCTTCGGCAATCAGCCTTCTTTATGGTCCAGCTCTCACTTCCATACATCACGACTGGGAAAACCATAGCTTTAACTATACGGACCTTTGTCGGCAAGGTGATGTCTCTGCTTTTTAAGATGCTGTCTAGGTTTGTCATTGCTTTTCTCCCAAGAAGCAGGCGTCTTTTAATTTCGTGACTGCTGTCACCATCTGCAGTGATCAAGGAGCCCAAGAAAGTAAAATCTCTCACTGCCTCCATTTCTTCCCCTTCTATTTGCCAGGAGGTGATGGGACCAGTGGCCATGATCTTGGGTTTTTTGATGTTGAGCTTCAGACCATATTTTGCGCTCTCCTCTTTCACCCTCATTAAAAGGTTCTTTAATTCCTCCTCACTTTCTGCCATCAAGGTTGTGTCATCTGCATATCTGAGGTTGTTGATATTTCTTCCGGCAATCTTAATTCCTGCTTGGGATTCATCTAGTCCAGCCTTTCGCATGATGAATTCTGCATATAAGTTAAATAAGCAGGGAGACAATATACAACCTTGTCGTACTCCTTTCCCAATTTTGAACCAATCAGTTGTTCCATATCCAGTTCTAACTGTAGCTTCTTGTCCCACATAGAGATTTCTCAGGAGACAGATGAGGTGATCAGGCACTCCCATTTCTTTAATAACTTGCCATAGTTTGCTGTGGTCGACACAGTCAAAGGCTTTTGCATAGTCAATGAAGCAGAAGTAGACGTTTTTCTGGAACTCTCTAGCTTTCTCCATAATCCAGCGCATGTTTGCTATTTGGTCTCTGGTTCCTCTGCCCTTTCGAAATCCAGCTTGCACTTCTGGGAGTTCTCGGTCCACATACTGCCTAAGCCTGCCTTGTAGAATTTTAAGCATAACCTTGCTAGCGTGTGAAATGAGCGCAATTGTGCGGTAGTTGGAGCATTCTTTGGCACTGCCCTTCTTTGGAATTGGGATGTAGACCTATATACAATATAGGTGAGGATACTTGTGTATTATCTGAAACAAACTTTCATATCTCGAAGCAAGAGACTCTGAGTAGACCCATTGGGCGGCAATGTGGGTAGAGTGTCAGACTAGGACTGGGAGACCAGAATTCAAATGCTCATGCAGCCATAAAGCCCATTGGATTGCTACCTTGGGGCAATCACTCTCTCTTAGCAGAACATAGCTCACAGGGTTGTCGTGAGAATAAAACAGGGAAGGGGTGAATTGTTTACACCACCTTGAGCTCCTTGGAGAAAAGGTGGAATAATAATAATAATAATAATAATAATAATAATAATAATAATAATAGGAAGAAGAAGAAGGCTGAATTCATCTTAAGAGTGGATACACTGAAATTCATGGACCTGTGTTTGACATGACCGTTAATTTCACCTGGCTTGTTTCTCCATTCTTGTTTCTCCATGCATGTTTGTCCAGTTCTCATCGCTGTGCAACATTAACTCAGTTTTCAAATTCAGTATTTAAGCTTCTCCAATACATAGCAAGGATGCTAAAAATTATTGTTGTATGTGTGAATGCTCCATGCGAGTTTCCTCAAGTGGACACTTGGCACATTTGTCCAGAACAATCCCTTATGTTGGAAGTGGGTGGGGAAGGCTTTCTTTGTTGGTGCCTGTGGAGCTGTGGAATGGGGGCCTTGGGCCAAGAGTTTTCTGGACATGTGAATCCCTGCATGACCTTTTTTCTTTTCTTTTCTTACCTCCATGGCATATCTTTCCCCGTCAATGCTGTGCTCCGATCCAGGGCTCACCCTGCTTTTCTTCCCCTCGCTGTTTCCCCAGTGGAAGTGGAACTGCACGGCCTTGTATTTCCCCTGGAGGCCACCCGACTCGATCTTTGCTGTCCCATCAAGCTGCACTAGGACTGAGGGAGGCAAAAAAGAAGTGCCCTTTCAGGTCATTCATTATTTCAAAAACATGTTATCATTATAAACCGGGGGTTGCGAGGGAACCTCCACCCCACAGACCTCCTTTGCCCCCACCAGGCCATTTTGGCCAAGCAATGCCCAGATGCCACACACCAGAGCTCTCTGTTTCTCATATTTTCTCTGTTTTCTAATATTTTAGTATTTTAAAAAATAGTGCAGGGTTCCCCAAACTAAGGCCCAGGGGCCGGATGCGGCCCAATTGCCTTCTAAATCCGGCCCGCAGATGGTCCAGGAATCAGCATGTTTTTACATGAGTAGAATGTGTCCTTTTATTTAAAATGCATCTCTGGGTTATTTGTGGGGCATAGGAATTCGTTCATATATTTTTTTCAAAATATAGTCCGGCCTCCCACAAGGTCTGAGGGACAGTGGACCGGCCCCCTGCTGAAAAAGTTTGCTGACCCCTGAAATAGTGTCTTTTATTGTTTCATATAAAACAAATATACCAGGGGCAACGAACAAATGACACTCACATCCCACTCAGTCATGAGTTCTTTGTTTTCAGTGTGAATGTATCAATTATATAAAATATTTGTTAACCCAGAGTGTCTTCCCAGAGTGATCTGTGTGGAGCAAGTAGTTGGTAACTATGTTACTTTGTTGCAGCATACCACATCAAAGCTATCAGTTTTAGTAATATTACTACAGTGGTACCTCGGTTTAAGTACACAATTGGTTCCGGAAGTCTGTACTGTACTTAGGTGGAAGCGAACTTTCCCATTGAAAGTAATGGAAAGTGGATTAATCCGTTCCAGGCGGGTCCGCGGAGTACTTAAACTGAAAGTGCTCAAATCGATGCGTACTTAAACCGAGGTATGACTGTACATGCCTTCCTTCCTGAAGGGAAGGAACAAACCATAGCTGTTAGTACCAAGTTTCAAACGCATTAGCAATGGGGTCTTTCCAAAAATATTGCAACAGTCAATCTTGCAGCTCATTTTTCTAATATTAAATTCAGTTCTCCCCATTTCTGCAGCAATTTGGGATTTTAAACAATACCCTCACAAAAATTAACCAACATTTTAGTGCTTGCCATTTTCACTGGCATACATACAGTTTTTTCTAACTTTCCCTGATATAATGCATGTTTGTATGTTGTTTTAATGAAGATACCTTGAACATTAAATAAATGTGTTTATGTCATTTGAAAAGACAGCTGTGTTTCAGATCGCACAATGTTTTTAGAAAGTTTGAAGTTCTTTTTAATACAGAGACTCCTAAAAAGTGCCAGTGGCAACAATTCTTCTTTTTCATATAAGAGTAGTGATGAGGGATAAATTCAGTTCAGTTTACTGTAATATTCTTGTTATAATGAAAAATTCTTGTTATTTGCTGCTATTACTACTACAACTACTACTACTACTACTACCTGCAGCAGTGGGTCTCAGGGCAGGTTACATTGATTTAAAATCCAGAACGAAAAACATTTCACAGTCACGGGAATCGGGTGGGATGAACTTACCATATCTGCACTTTCTGAAAGAGTGTGTGGATGTATTAGGAGGAATATGTGCATATCAGGAGAAAGTCACATTAAAATGTTGATGAAGTTCCAGGGGGACTTTATTAAAAACAAAACAAAAAATACCTCCAACTGATGGGGATGTGGAGAACCAAACTTAAGCTTGAAATGCAGAGAAGCCAAAAATGGGCAGGTACCCCCTTTCCTCCATAGGAGGGAATGGCTCCTGAGAGTATGGCTGCCAAGGTCACCTGCATCTCCTAAAAGAGATGTTCCCATCTTCCCGGTCATTGGACATATTGGCCAGGGCCGGCCCAAGACATCTTTGCACCTGAGGTAAACTTCAGAATGGTGCTCCCCTCCCCTCCAATGAAGAAGGGGTGAGTGAAGATCTACATTGAGCACAAAGGTGATGCGGAAGAATGATCTGCATCCCAGTCTGCTGCCCCTGTGGATCCTGCTGCCTGAGGCCTCATGGGTAGGTCGGTCCTGATCCTGTCTTTGATCTTACAGGAGGTGCAGTCCCATGGGAACACTTTAAGGACACCACACCGGTTACTCTTGCAATACACAAGCCAATAGGTTATATCTTCTACAAATTCCGCCTCTCACCTGTATGGCCATTATTTACAACTCTCCAGGGTTTTTCTGGCTTGGTGTTGTATTTTTCAAACTTGAATGGCATGAGGTCCCAGTCGTATTTCACATCGTTGGTGAGGATGTTGATAGGAGACTGTTGACTTTTTCCACACACCTCGAAATCCTGTTCCCAGTGGCGGGGTTCTGTTGAAGGTGTCGTGGGCAGGAGGGGGGGAAAGATTATTTCAGTGGGGGGAGAAAGTTGGAGAAAGTTGTGCCACTGAATGAATCAGGCTCTCTGCAAACCAGGCTTTTTGAAATATTAGGCAGCCTTAGGAATGCAAATGCCACCCTTCTGCTCTCCAAAATAGTTGGACTACAATTACGGTCATCCTGACCATCAGCCATGCTGGCTAGGGCTGATAGGAGTCTTAGTCCAACGGCGTCTGGAATAACCAGCTTGGGAAGGCTAGTACATGTCATCACTGTATTGTCTAAGGTGGCTGGTTAAAAACCCGGATGCTTCAAAAGGCTTTAGCACAAGTGTTCTCTTTTTGCTGACTTTTCCATGGGCGTACCCAGGATCAAAACTAGGGGGGGGGGGCGCACACCAGCCACACACCCCACCGCCAGCCACGCCCCCTACCGCCAGCCACCCGATTGGCTGGCTGGCTGGCAATGACATGGCTGGGATCCCCCCAGGAGGCGTGGTCAACGTCAACGCCCCCCAGAGGGGAGGGGGCCAGCTTGCGCTTCTGCCTCGCCAGCTCCTTTACCGGCAGCGGTGACTAAAACGAGGCAGCAGCAGCAGCGAAGCTGCCTCCGCCGAGGGAAACCTGGACCTGGGCTAACTTCAGCCCACACTCCTTCAAGTCACAGCGAGCACACCACAGAAAGTGCTGCCCCACAATGCTCTGCGGCACATTGTGGGGCAGCACTTTTTGTGCTGTGCTCACTGTGACTTGAAGGAGTGTGGGCTGAAGTTAGCCCAGGTCCAGTCCAGGTCTCCCTCGGAGGAGGCAGCTTCGCTGCTGCTGCTGCTGTTTCGCTTCAGCCGAGCAGGCTGAGGCGGAGCACAGCTGGCAGCGTCTCTGCCTGTTTGCCCCCTCTTTGCTTCTGGGGGGGGCAGCTGCCCATAGCTGTCCACTTTCGGATTTGAAAATAAGGGATCAGCAGCCTCACCTGTCCCAGGGACAGTCTACTGTATAATATATCTAGCAATCCAGGATAGCAACGGGAAACGGCGCTGGAATAAGGGAATTTCCAGCAAAAAAGGGAAAGTTGACAGCTGTGGCTTGGAATAAGGGAGTTTCCCGCCAAAAAAAGGGAGTGTCGCGGTCATCCTGACCTGCGCAGCACCCTCTGACATTTTACGGTCTATTGATGACTGTGCCAACGACCGAATAAAATATCTGCTGTCACTTAAAATACTTCAGACCAGGATAGTGTGGAAGTAAAAAGATGTTGCTTTATTGTTGGTACATAAGCGTACTGGTTTCAGTATTAGTCTTAAGATTGTTACAAATAACAGATGTTTCCTATACCAGCCTATTACCTCTAAATATAACTACTACCGGCCTATTACCGCTAAAGACAACTAAATGTATTTGTGAATAAGCACACAAACTCTTTATCCTGACTGATTAATAACTCACACCATCTATGCTTCACCTCAGTGTTTAAAACCAGCTCTCTCTCTACCAACAACCAACCGACTACCTCAACCAACTGACTACCAACTAACTCCAGGGGTGGGGTTTTTATACTCTGTCAGAGCCCTCCCCCTTGGGTTCTAACAGTTCTATTTGGATTAACCCTTAATAACCTGGCTTAACTTTAGGCTGATCGCCACAGGGAGGGTTGGCAGCTATGCAGCTGCCTCCCCTGCCCCGTGCTGGGTACGCCCATGGACTTATCTGTGGCCCCATCTGCACTAGACATTTAAAGCAGTACCATACCAATTTATAAACAGACATGGCTTCCAACTTCACGACAAAGAATCCTGGGAACCGTAGTTTGTTGTTTGGAGACCCATTTATGTAGCAGAGGGGCTGGATAGCCATGCTACTGCAGACTTTATAAGTGATGTACATAGGAAATTAGAGTATCGAGCAAAAGAGTTTTATGTGAATGTGCATCTCTTACAATGGTATCAAAGTGGTGGCCACTCTAGGTGTTCCCCAGAACTGCTTCCCTCCATGCAAGCACCCCTGTTACACTTTGGTTCCTACTTCCAGCCATTCTCCTTGCAATATTGATCTCTGTCTTCGTTTTGCTACACAGATGAGCAATCTTGGCCTGCCGCCAAGAATGGGCTCACCCCCCTGACCCCAACCCAACACTGACTTAAGCACACTTAGAAGACCTTTGAGAGGTTTGTGTTTTCTTTTAAAATCTGCTATGAATTACCTAGACAGTGTTGGTTTTGACACCGCTGTGACAGATAGCACCAGTGGCTTCCTTCTGTAAGAGAGATCATAACAGCCTTTAGACAATTAGCTCTTTGGGGTGGGGAGTCAATAAATTTTTTTTAAAAAAAATATTTATAACAGTCATGACACATATGAGTATAAACAAAGGAGAAGAACTGTAATTAAAATGAGAACAGAAACTTTGCACCTTTGAAAAACAGATAATTTCTCAGTATCTTCTGTAATAGTGCAAAAGTGGGGGACACAAACAGAAACAGCAGCAGTTTCCTCATAACTGACAGTACCGTATCTTTCTAGAACCCTTATTGCCAAGCCCCAAGTGGCTCTGTGATCGTTTAGCATCTGAAATACAGAAGTTGTTTTTAAACAAATATTTAAACAAATATATGTTGTATGGGGTATTGGAGTTCACTGTTCCACTCAATCAGTGATGCCTTCTTCCTGAATACTCCATTTCATCTCCCCAAGCTTGTTTTCTGTCCTTCCCCCTGACAACAGTAGGCCCACATTCCACAGCCACTGAGCATGCTCAGAACCTCATTAGGCTGTTTTTCAGTGCCTTTCTCCCAAAGATCTTGTGAACTTCTGCAAACCTTATGGTTCTGCAAAGCCTGCTGAAAATGTTGTGGAGATTTTTTTTTGAAATATCAGAAGGGTTTTTGTTGTTGTTGTTGTTGTTGTTTAGTCGTTTAGTCGTGTCCGACTCTTCGTGACCCCATGGACCATAGCCCGCCAGGCACTCCTGTCTTGCACTGCCTCCCGCAGTTTGGTCGAACTCATGTTTGTAGCTTCGAGAACACTGTCCAACCATCTCGTCCTCTGTCGTCCCCTTCTCCTAGTGCCCTGAATCTTTCCCAACATCAGGGTTTTTTCCAGGGAGTCTTCTCTTCTCATGAGGTGGCCAAAGTATTGGAGCCTCAAAGTATTGGAGCGTCACGATCTGTTTTTGTTTTAACCTATCCTTTAGGAAATAGGCTGCCATATGCCTGGATGTTCCAGGACATTTTAGCCGGCTTTTCAAAAAATCCTCCCGGACGCCATTTTCAAGGGATGAATCCCAGCGATGTCTGGACATATGGCAGCCCTAGGTTCCCTAAGCAATAGTACCCACATCCTGATTATTGGAAATAAGGAGCCATTCTGTCTGCATCTAACCTCTCCTGCAAGCTTGTTGTGAGGATGAAACTAGCAGAGAGAACCATATACAGTATGTTGCCTTGAGTTCCTTAGGGGAAAAGTGTGATGCAAATGTTATAAATGGATCTAAGTTAAGAACATCAGAAGAGCCCTGTTGGATCAGGCCATTGGTCCATCTAGTCCAGCACCCTCTTCTCACAGTGGCCACCCAGAAGCCCGTGGGAAATCCACAACCAGGACCTGAGCACAAGATAACTCTCCCCTGCTTCCTCCATGAATTTGCCCAATCTTCTTTTGAGGCCATGCAAATTGGTGTCCATCGCTGCCTCCAGGAGGAGCGAGCGTCATAGCCTCATGTAGAAGTACTTTCTTTTATCTTTGTTGAATCTTCCAACATTCAGCTTCATTGGACGTCCCTAAGTTCTAGTGTTACGAGAGAGGGAGAAAAACTATTCTCTGTCCACTTTCTCCCTGCTGTGCATAATTTTATTAACTTCTATCATGTCACCTCTTGCTTGACTTTTCTCTGATCTAAAAAGTTTTAAACGTTGCAAGTTTTCCTCATGGGGGAGTTCTTCCACCCTCTTGATCATTTGAGTTGCCCTTTATGGAACCTTTTCCAACTCCCTGAAAGTTGTTATAAATATTCCAAAAATCAGGTTTTTTAAAAAACTGGAATTGGTCTGTGCTGTGGTTCCCCCTTGAACCTTGAACCCTGGCCGTGCGCCATCCCAGTATCGTTTCCAATGTGCCTCCTTTGCAAAGGAGAGGTCCTTTAAAGGTCGCCACCGAAGCAGCAAAATAACATTTCCCCAGTCAGCAGAATTTTGATCTCACTTAATAATTCAGTGAGATGAGCTCTCCCAGGGCATCTTGTTTCTGCAATGTCAGCATTTGAGTTAGCCTGAAATCGGAGGGGATGGAAAAGAGATTCTGTTTAAAACTGCGGGGTCTAAGTGGTTAATGCAAGTGCTTGCATTCTGGAGGGCAAGAGGGTTCTCTCTCTCCTCTCTCTCTCTCTCTCTCTCTCTCTCTCTCTCTCTCTCTCTCTCTCTGTGTGTGTGTGTGTGTGTGCAGGTCCGGTGCTAGGGCTTTTTGCGCCCTAGGCAAAATCACCTTCTGGCGCCCCCTGGCACATGCATCATGACGCATGCGTCATGCCCCATGCACAACACCGCTGGCACCCCTGCGTCCCCTCCATAGCTGAAGGCTTCAGCTACGGGCGCTGCTGCCGCCACCGCCCGCTCGCTCGCAGCTGCTGAGGAGCTCACATCAACCCCTCCATAGGTGGCAGGAGTGTGAGCATGCGTCGTGGGAGGGCGGCGGTGGGAGGGCGGTGGCGCGGGGGTTTTGCGGGGCAGGCTGGCCATGCCCCCTCCATTTACGCGCCCTAGGCAACTGCCTAGTTCGCCTAAATGGATGCACCGGCCCGTGTGTGTGTGTGTGTGTTTTCTGAGTGCAACCCTCTCTCTGTTCTCCCTTTGTCCCAGTGCATCTACATCTCTATGCATTTATCTACATCTCTAAGCATCTAGAGGAGTCTTTGCCAAGCTAATGCCCTCCAGCTGTCTAGAACTACAATTCCATGGCTTGGGTGGTTATTTGAACCCTGGTTTCCCAGGTCCTAGTCTGACACTCAACACTTTTGTGCATGATTTTGCTTAAATCTCACACTTTTTTTTTCAAAGCCATTCTTCCTATTCATGCATTGGCTACTTCAAGACTGGATTATGTACTGCAATGCACTTTCTGTGGGGTTTCCCTAATGCTTCGTTCAGGGGCTGCAGTTAGTGCCGAATGCTGCAGCACGATTGCTGACAGGAATGAGGCCTTGTCAGCATATAACACCTGTGCTCAAAGAGCCCAGGACCTTGTTTTGAGTATCTGAGGTGAAATGAACTCAGTCTTTCCACACCAAAAATCCATGCCTTGTTACTCCCTCTCACCCCCCAATCTATTGTCTTTTTACAGAGGTCTTTCTCCACCTTGTTAATTAAGGGCCAACACAGAGTCTGAGTGCTGAGTGATGCTAATTTGATAGGGGAAAACTAGAAGTAAAGATAAAGCCTTTGGCCAAAGCAAATAAAAGTCCATTTCTACAAATATTATTAAGCGGATTAGGGTTCGTGTGACGCCTGATCCTTCTAATCAGTATCTGATAAGTTTTATCCTCTTTCTCAAATTTCAGAGCTAATGTCTGCGGTTTTTTTATTTGTTTGTTTTGTTTAAATCATGGTCTACTGTGGTTGTAGAGAGCAGTGGGGGGAAATATGGAGGCTTCCAAAGGCAAGTAGCGGTACTCCAAGCCATTCAGGTCATGTAGCTGAAAGAGTAAAGGAAAAAGTTACAAATCCCCCATTCTACAAATCTGCCCCTTTTCCAGTCTTGTTCCTGGTGGGAGTCACTCTGTTTTTCCAATTTTGCTCTGTCTGTTTTCCTCAGGACAATGTGAGGAAACAGCATTGCCTCCCCAGGTGTGTGTCTCTGCCAAATAGCTCAGCCATGAACAATGGGCTCTCAAGTGGAGCCTTGAGACCTCTGCATGCCTTGGAAGGACAAGGTGGGGCAGAGGAGAGGAACTTCCAATGCAGAACCTCAGATGCTTTGGGGGTGTAGCTTAAAAGCCTCTAAAGAGGGATTAGAGCAATTCATGAAGGTTGTCAGTGGGGAACAAGCCATGATGGCTATGTGGAAACTCCAAGTTCAGGAGCAGCCTACCTGAGTACTTGTTGATAGGGAGCTGCAATAGGAAAACGGTTGTTGCCTTCCTGCCCTGCTTATGGCCTTCTCAAACTCCTCTGGTTGGCCAAACTGGAAACTAGTTGCTTGCTGCTCTTTGTAGCCATCATGCCTTTTATTACTAGCTTAAAATGCACATTATGCGCTTAAAACACAGCCAGGTCATTCTTTTTCTCAATTTGGATAAAATCCGGTTTTAGGGGGAAATACCTCAAATGTAGCATTTCATAGGAAATGACAGTATAGACATGGATTGTGGCATGATCATGTGTACACAGCTTTCTAAACCAGTGGTGGGAGCACACCGGATGCAGAGTAAACAGGAGCATGCTCACAATTTGTGATTAGTACATCAGCACACATCATGGCACTGAGTTCCATAGCTTAATTTTGGCATACCATGCTTCTTTTCGCCAGCCGTGAATCTCCTGCTGATCACATTACTGTACTTTCACATTACTGTGTTTTAAAATTCTGTTTTATTAGCTACATAGGAATCTGCCTTACAGTGTGCCAGATCCCTAGTCCATCTTGCTCCGTATTTTCTACACTCCACCTGGAGATGCCAAAGATTGAACCCGGCACCTTCTGCATGCAAGGCAGATGCTCAACCCAGAGCTGTCTTTCCCATAGGGCTTAGTGGGGTGTCGCACCAGGGCGCTAGCCTCTCAGGGGTGCCCCAGCAAGTGGGGGGGCTGCGCGGCTTTGCCGGCGGCCTCCCCTTTCCATGCACGCCCGCCAACCATAAGGCTGGCGGGCATGCAGCTTCCTTCCTAAGCCTCCTTAGGAGGAGAGCGATCCCCGCAGAGGCTTAGGATGGAAGCTGTGCCCTGCCAACCATATGGCTGGCGGGCGCACAACTCCCCCCCCCCAAGCCTCGGCAGGGATCACTCTCCTCCCAAGGAGGCTTGGGAGGGAAGCTGCGCTCTCCTCCCGCGGAGGCTTGGAAGGGGCGCAACTTCACTCCCAAGCCTCTGCAGGGATCGCTCTCCTGCAGCAGCATGGGGGAGAGATGTGCACCGCCCCGGATGGCTGGCAGTGCGCAGCTACGGCCACCCCAACACTATCCGTGGTATTTTGGGGGTTCTGGGCAGATATTTGCACCCCGACGCCGCATCTGCTAAAGACTGCCCTGGCTCTACCACTGAGCAGAATCTAAAGAGGAACCCAAGACAAAGAGTGCCACTCCGGGTGTGGGAAAGCTGCAATAATTATTTACCACTGAAACATCATAAAGAAATAAAATTGCCCTCTTGTTAGTTGCATAGAGATGTGTCCTTCAGAGAGCAATTTGGAGACAGGAGGAGTTTCCGTCTCTCCTGAATCACTAGAGAGACCCTTCTTTTGTGTTCTGAGCTGCCTAGAGAAGAATGTCATTAAGTGGCCTATATAAAGACTCTAAGTTAAGTAAAAATAGTATTACAAGAAAGGGATAAAAACTTATCTCTATCGAGTTTCCCCACCTCATGCATAATTTTATAACCTGTCCTGTTTTTGCTATACTAAAAAGGCTTTAAACGTTGCCTGGCATTGCCTGCCTTTTTCTGCACCTCCCTCCCCAACTGTAAAGTGTATGTATGTGTGCATTACTGTGATTAACAAAGCAAAGTGTTTTTAATTTATGTAGCAAAACTGTTTCAGCTTCTGCCTTCATCAGCTGCTGTGATACAAATTAAACGATGCTGTTTCCAAGGTGGCTGTTACTGGTGTTTTGCTCAGAAGGGCTTCATTTCCTGAAGCTAAGCAATACTGCGGCCATCGTACAGGTTGAGGCCATGCAGTGTTAATGTGTCCACTATGTACATATTTTGCTAACATTGTGGGATTTGTTGGCTTCACAGCTTGCATGAAGCACAGTTTGATGCCTGCCTGCCTGCCTGCCTGCCTGTTTTTAGATGCAGGGACCAGAACTGTTCAATACAGTCCCCTAATTGGATTAAGCCTGCAAGTGGCTGAAGAGTTGCGGGACTTGGCTTCTTTGTTTTAGGTCTTTGAAATTAAAGGTGAACTCAATTGAGTAAGAAGCGGAAGGGAGCTTATTAAGGAGGGACTGAGTTAAGGGGAATTGCAATCTGTAATCCTTCTATGTACTGAGAGTGGAAAAGTACTGAAAGAGGACTGAGAATTGAGAGTATACCACCCAGTGGTGGAGAAGGGAATATACATACTCAGGAGTTGGGACAAAGTATAGTGCCATCTGGGGGTAAATTGGGTATTGCAGGAACTTGGGATTTTGAGCAGTACCCTCTAGTGGTGAGAAGGGGGATTTCCTTTGTCTTTTTTTGTTTGTTTGTTTGTTTGTTTTTGTTTCCCTCCTGAATAAAAATGGCAGGTAAAAAGGAAAAGAAGCCGGCAAGCACACCGAAAGACAGAAGAGGCTCTAAACAAGAAGAAGTTAAAGATCTAGAAGCTTTATGGCAAAAAATTAAAGATGAATTTAAACATAGTGAACAGCGAATGGATAAGAAATTGGGAGAGATTGACAAGAAGATTGAAGGAGCGGTGGGAGAGCTTTCGACTCAGATAAAAGATCTGTCAGTGAGATCCAAAACAATGGAAGATTCAATTAAGAAGACACAAAAAGAAGTAAAAGAGGTTAAAAAGGAAACGGATAAAGTGAAAGACAAAGTGAAAAAACTGGATAAGGCACATGAACAAATGCTTGACAATTTAGCATTGATAGAAATGAAACAAAGACAGTTGAATCTGAAATTGAGGGGTATTCCTGAAGAAACGGGAGAAGATATCAAATCGAGAATAATTGCTGAATTGGCAAAATGGATGGGAAAAACAGATGAAGAAGTGAGTCAGACAATTGTAAATGTGTTTAGAATTAAGGTGAAATCAGCAAAGGCCAAAGCAAGGAAAGCACCTGGTGATTGTGTGGTGATATTCAATACAATGGAGATGAAAAATGAGATTTTAAGACTGAGTTTCACCAACAAGCTAATCATCAGTGGTAAGCCTATAATTGTGTTTAAAGAGATACCAGGAAGATTTTTGAAAAAATGCGATAATTATAAAGCAATGGTGGCCTTGCTTAAGAAAAATGGAATTCAACATAGATGGGAATACCCCGAAGGAATGATGTTTCATTATAAGGAGAAGAGACATGTGCTGACAAGTATACAGGATATCGGAAAATTCTTGAGGAAGTACGAAATTTTTTTGGGAGAGTTGGACCCAGAACTGGCTGTTCTAGCAGAAGTAACAGCGGAAGAGGAAGAAGACCCAAGACCACAAAGAAGGAGGAGAAAGAGAAGAGAGGAAGAAGAAGAAAAGGCAGAGGAAGAAGACCAAGATCAAGAGTCAGAGAGAGAGGAAGAAGAAGAAGAAGATAAGGATTTAAATAAAGAACCCGACCAAGTTTAGCAAAATAATTTTTTGCTCTTCCTGATAGTAGGAAGTAAAATGGCATTGAAGATACATTCCTGGAACGTGAATGGCTTGAATAATAAGATTAAAAGGAATAACATTGATCATGTTTTGAAGAAGAAGAATTTGGATATAATTTGTCTTCAGGAAACACATGTGGCAAAAAAACATAGTTATATTCTTAAAAATAAAAGGTTGGGTAAAGAGTTTATAAGTTCGATGGAAAAGAAAAAGAGAGGAGTGGTCTTGTATATAAAGGAGAAATTAGATCCGAAATTGATTTTTAAAGATGAAGAAGGAAGAATAATCGCGGCTCAAATATCGATTGAGGGAGAAAAAATGTTAGTGGTGGGAATCTATGCACCGAATGAAAATAAAGCTGAATTCTACAAGAATCTGGAGGAAAGGCTGACTGAATATATGGATCAAAAGACAATGCTTATGGGCGATTTTAATGGAGTGACAGTGCCAGAATTGGATAGGACCAAGAAAAGGAAGAATGAAGGTAAATTACCAAAATCCTTTTTTGAACTAGTAGAAAACCTGGGTCTAGTGGATATTTGGAGACTGAGGCACCCTACAACTAAACAATTTACATTCTTCTCAGAACCAAATCAGAGTTCGGGAAGGATAGATAACATGTGGATCTCCAAGGAACTAGTGCCCAGGGTGAGTAAAACAGAGATAATACCACGTACACTGTCAGACCATAATTCTATATTCATGGAATTGAAAAGCAAAGACCAAAAGTCCTTCAGGTGGAGAATGAACGAAGATCTATTTGATGATAAAGAGGTGGTCTCGAAAGCTAAGAAGACCCTGAAAGACTACTTTCATTGGAATTTATACAAAGATACCGGACTGGATATGGTATGGGATGCAAGTAAAGCAGTGATGAGAGGCTTTCTAATACAGCAAAACAGTTTTCTGAAACGAAAGAAAGAAAGGAAGAAAGAAGAAATTTTGAAATGTCTCATGGAAAATGAGAAGAACCTGATTGATAAACCCGAGAATCAGCAAATAAAGAATAATATAAAGATGTTACAGACACAATTCTCCATGTTGATCAATCAGGAGATTGAGTGGAAAATAAAACAAATGAGACAAAGAAATTTCGAATCGGCGAATAAAACAGGAAAACTGTTGGCTTGGCAGTTAAGGAAACGTCAAAATCAGAACATAATAACTAAGATTAAAACAGAGGGAGGAGTGACGGAAGATCCAAAGGAGATTAAGAAAACCTTTCAAAAATTCTATAAGGATTTGTATTGCAAAAAGAAAGAAGATGAGAAGAAGATCAGTGAGTATCTAGGAAAATATGGCTTGAAACCAATTCCAGAAGAAGAGAGGAAGAAGCTAAATAACAGGATAACGACACAAGAATTACAACAAGCAATAGGGAGAATGAAACAAGGTAAAGCCCCAGGACCAGATGGTTTAACGGCGAAATATTATAAAGTACTGAATGAACTGTTGGTTCCAGTTTTAGAGGAAATGATGAATGATATTCTGTTGGGGGGAAAGATCCCAAATACATGGAAAGAGGCATACATAACATTGATCCCAAAGCCGGATACGGATGGCTTAGAAGTCAAAAATTATAGACCAATCTCATTATTGAATAATGATTACAAACTCTTTGCAGATATAATGTCCAAGAGATTGAAAGAAGTTTTAAATCAAATAATACATAAGGATCAGGCTGGTTTTCTTCCTGGTAGACAGTTAAAGGATAATGTAAGACACATAATAGATGTAATAGAATATCTGGAGACCAAGATAGATAAACCAGCTGTCTTGATGTTTGTAGATGCTGAGAAAGCTTTTGACAATATATCTTGGCAATTCATGAAGAGGAATTTGGAATCAATGGTTGGGAAGAATACATTCGTGAATGGGATCGAGGCGATTTATTCAGAGCAAAAGGCAAGATTGATAATTAATAACACCCTAACAGAATATTTTGAAATCACAAAAGGAACTAGACAGGGCTGCCCTTTATCACCGTTATTGTTCATCATGGTCCTGGAAATATTATTGATCAGATTAAGAGACCTATCTACAATTAGAGGTATTAAGGTAGGTGCAAAGCAATTTAAAGTGAAAGCCTTCGCAGATGATTTAGTTTTAACATTGGAAAATCCAAAGGAAAGTGTTGCAGAAGCTATAGAAGTAATGGAGAAATTTGGCCAATTGGCAGGATTCAAATTAAATAGACAAAAAACCAAGGTTATGGCAATGAATATGACGAAAGAAGAAAAACAGGAATTACAGTTAAAACATGGACTCGACGTGGCTAAAAAGGTAAAATATCTGGGAATATGGATGACAGCAAAGAATATTAATCTTTACAGTGATAATTACGAACAAGTATGGAAGGAAATAAAGAAAGACCTGGAAAGATGGACTAATATGAAAATGTCATTCTTAGGAAGAATCGCAACAATAAAGATGAATGTATTACCTAAGATGTTATTCTTATTTCAAACTATACCTGTGGTTAAAGGTACGAGGCAATTCCAAGAGTGGCAAAAGATTTTATCAAGATTTGTCTGGCAGGGGAAAAAACCTAGAATAAAACATAAGATTTTGGTAGATAAGAAAGAAAGAGGTGGATTCGCCCTGCCAGACTTGAGACTTTATTATGAAGCGTCCTGTATCTGTTGGATAAAAGAATGGATAACTCTAGAGAATACAGACTTGTTAGATTTGGAAGGTTTTAACAATAGATTTGGATGGCATGCATATTTATGTTATGACAAAAAGAAATCACATACCGGGTTTACGAATCATGTGATAAGAAGATTTCTGTACGAGGTGTGGGAAAGAAATAAAAGGCTGTTAGAGACTAAAACACCCTGGTGGGTCTCACCAGCAGAGGTATTAACAGTTAAGAAAGTAAATATGGAGAAGAGGCGGGCCACGTATGAGGAAATCTTGACGAAAACTGAAAAAGGATGGAGTTTAAAACCTTTTGAGGACATTAAAGGAGTGTTAACAGGATGGATAGAATACCATCAAATAAATGATGTGCTTAAAGAAGATAGAAAAATAGGTTTTGAGGATAAAAGATCCAAATTTCAAATAGAAGTGCTAGAAGGCAAAACAAAGCTTTTGGCAAAGATGTATGATTTGTTGTTGGAGTGGTATACAAAAGATGAGTTGACAAAAGAAGTGATGATTAAATGGGCAAAAGATTTGGGGCATAATATTGAATATGATGCGTGGTTGAAATTATGGAATCAAACTTTAAGATTTACAGCATGTACTGCCTTGAAAGAAAATGTATATAAGATGATGTACAGATGGTATTTAACTCCAGTTAAATTAGCTAAAATGTATAGAATGAGTGATAAAAGTTGCTGGAAATGTAAAGAGAAAGATGGTGAATTTTATCATATGTGGTGGACATGCGAAAAAGTTAAAAGATTTTGGGAAAGTTTATATAACGAATTGAAAAAGATGTTTAGATATACCTTTCCAAAAAAACCAGAAGCATTTTTGTTAGGAATAATAGGAGGAGAGATTAGAAAAGAAGATCAAACACTGTTTATGTATGCAACAACCGCGGCTAGGACTTTGTTAGCCCAAAAATGGAAATTACAAGAATTACCTACAATTGTGGAGTGGCAGATAAAAATGATGGACTATGCTGAACTTGCTAGATTGACATGCAAGATTCGTGACCAGGGGGAGACAAGGTTTCAAAAGGACTGGAGTAAATATGTGGACTATATGGAGAAAAACTGTAGATCATTAAAAACTCTCGCAGGATTAAAATAAACCTTACGAATTGACCAATATGTTAAAAAAGGAACTGCAAAAAAGGGAATTAACAAGAAACCCGCATGAAGGGAGGGGGGGAAGTCATAGCTCGGCGGAGCAAGGTAAAAGATGTGAATATAAGATTTTGTATAAAAGATTGGTTTTGTTAATTTGTTAAATTTGGAAAATTGGAATAAAATGTATTTTTAAAAAAAAACAGAACTGTTCAATACAGTCATACCTCGGGTTAAGTATGCTTCAGGTTGAGTACTTTCAATTTAAGTACTCTGCGGACTCGTCTGGAACGGATTAATCCACTTTCCATTACTTTCAATGGGAAAGTTCGCTTCAGGTTAAGTACGCTTCAGGTTAAGTACAGACTTCCAGAACCAATTAAGTACTTAACCTGAGGTACCACTGTATCCTGTGTGCACCTGGCAGTTATAGATTTATAGATTTGCATATGCACATAGATTTGTATCCTTTGTCCTTGTTAAGGATGGGTGAATCTGGCCAATTCATTTTTTCTTCCTTCTGCCCCCGCCCCTGAAGTTCACTTCACCCCATTTCCAAGTCAATCTTGCAGATTGTTTAAAAACTCCAAACTAAAACGCATGAAAATTTGGAAGCCATGTCTTCAAATTTGCGATTTTGCATGTTTTCAAACAATATTTCCCCTAATAAAATGTAGGGGCATCTTTTTTACACCGTCATTTCCAAAACTATATGCATTTTTGTGTAGTTTTTGGTTGGAGAAAAGTCCCAGAATTTGAAGAAGCACCTATTTTGAAGGGCAGTTATATTATATTATGTTTTGTTTGTTGCTTCAGGAAGTGTGAATTTGGGAGCCTTGCCCAGCCCCTTCCCAGCCCCTGTTCTGTTGAGATACAGTGGTACCTCGGGTTAAGAACTTGATTCGTTCTGGAGGTCCGTTCTTAACCTGAAACTGTTCTTAACATGAAGCACCACTTTAGCTAATGGGGCCTCCTGCTGCTGCCGCGCCGATTTCTGTTCTCATCCTGAAGCAAAGTTCTTAACCCGAGGTACTATTTCTGGGATGGCAGAGTCTGTAACCTGAAGCGTCTGTAACCTGAGGTTACAGGTGCCAACTGTCTGCACTTTCCAGAAAAAAACTGAAGACATTTTTGCTCTGACAAGCTTTCTCAGATGGACAAATTTGGTCTCAGCCATGGGTGCCTCCTTGGTGCTGTTTTCAAATTTATCTGATATTATTTTCTGTGTTGTTTTTAACTGCTTTTAATTGCCTTGAGATGTGAGGAAGCCAATGAATAAATCAATAAATACTGTTGCATATTAGTCCCTTCAGCTAAAGGTGTCCCCACAAACTATTGTATAACCCCAAGGAAACTCTGACTCTTTCCATTCTCGTGGGGACTCTAGGGCCAGCTTTCTTTCTTTCATTCTTCTTAAGCAGATGGTCCAACTTTAGTTACCTGAATTTCCCATTTCCTAACTTTAACCCCCCCCCCTCAGTTTGGTTCCTGTATAACAATAACATGCAAATATGTGTGTTCTTTAAACTGTAGCTATGAGCATGTGTTTAGGTTATCAGCGGAAACTTGGCCAGGAGTTGGGGAGGAAACTTAGAACGTGTACAACTCTGTCCAACAAGATAAAAATAAAAATCTGTATGTTGCTTCCCAACCACAGCAACTTGCTGTTAACAACAGCATAAGATCATAGGTACATCAGAAGCTGCTTTATAATAGCTCAGTATTGTCACTTCACTGACTGGCGGTGGCTTCCCAGAGTTTCAGAGGGAGAATAATCCCAGCCCTTCCTGGAGATGCTTGGGACTGAACCTGGCACCACCTGTGTGCAAAGCAGGCATTCTATCCTTGAGCTACGGCTCTTCTGTGGCTTACTGTGGCTCACAGGCCTGTTTCAGTACCAAGCCACTACCCTAGAGAAGGAGTATTTCTGAGCACATGCAGAGTTCTGTTTTCTAGTCATTGAGTGAGCAACAGCCTTTCCCTCTGCATGTCAAAGTTTCAATTATTGAGGAACAGAAACTGGAAATAACACAAAAATTGTAAGAGACATAGGCAAAGAGCCTTCTTGGTAGTGGCACCTGCCCTGTGGAATGCACTCCCACCAGATTCCAAGGAAATTATACAACTATCTGACTTTTAGAAGACATCTGAAGGCAGCCCTGTTTAGGGAAGTTTTTAATGTTTGATGTTTTATTGTGTTTTTAATACCCTGTTGTTGGAAGCCGCCCAGAGTGGCTGGGGAGGCCTGGCCAGATTGGCAGGGTATAAGTAATATATTATTATTATTATTATTATTATTATTATTATTATTATTATTAAATTTTCTTTGGGGGGGGAGAGTAGACAGGTGGGGGGGGCGGGGAGAGCAAGCGAGTTTCATTGAAAGAAAAAATGAGAAGCATAGTGTCTGTATATTCCAGGTCCCACAAAAGCTAGATATATATTTACCCTCTGGGAAACTGGAGATTAGGATTCATTGGGGTTGGGGAATTATTCCCCACCCCCAGATACATTTAGACAGAGGGGTTATTTGGGGGCAGATTTTATGTGCTGCAAAGAGTCGCTTTGTTTCTAAAGAGATCCCAGAGCTTTGGGCAAGGGGAAGGTCAAAAAAAAAACTTTTATCAGAATTTTGGAGCACCTTCCTTCCAAGGAAAGATTAGCATGTTTGCAGGATTTCAGAGCTAAAAGGCCATTTGGAGGTGGGGTTATCCATACCTCCCGATAAACTTTCCCCAGCACTTTCCTCTGAGCTGAGGTCCCTAGGTATCTGAGCCTGCTTAGGCATTGCAGCTGCAGCTACAGAACCGACTCCTTGGAACAACTCCCTGTTGCTTCTCTCTGCCACTGTTTCCTTTTGGACAGTGTCTCCGTTACAAATAGGGAGGAACAGATGGGGACGTGTCTTGGCCCTTCTGTGGACATTCCTTTCTGCTCCGACTCCCCTTACGTGGTTCCTGTGCTTATCAGCTCCATTGTCAGGCTCAGGCCAAACTCGATCCCTGCTGCGTGGCTGCTGTAGCGAAAATCGTTCTGCTTGGGAGCTGGACAAAACAAAGTCCGCTCATAGTTGTCCAAGCATATTGAGGCTCTTCTCCCCAGCCGCTCTGTTGCCAAGCCACCAGTTGTAATCTGTTTGGGGGCAGGGGTGTGTTATTCGAAGCACCATGCCCATTGCAAGGACAGAGGAAGCTGCCCTATGCCGAGTCAGGCCATTGGTCCATCTAGCTCAGTATTGTATCACTGACTAGCAGAGGCTCTCCTGGATTTTATACAGGGTTCTCTCCCAGTCCTACCTGCAGGGGATTGAACCTGGGACCTTCTGCATGCAAGACAGGTACCCTACCACCAAGGGACAAACATGAGTGACTGCAGCCCTTCACAATGATTAAGGTTCAGGGAATAACATGTTTCAGGGAATAGCTCAGTTGGTAGAGAACGTGACTCTTAAACTCAGGGTTTTGGGTTCGAGCCCCATGTTGGGCAAAAGATTCCTGCATTGCAGGGGGTTGGACTAAATGACCCTCAGTGTCCCTTCCAACTCTACAATTCTATGATTTTATAATTCTATGAATTCACAAGACAGGAAAGCCATAATCACTAGATATTGGCACCTCTCTCTGTGTTTGTATGCGTGTCAATCTCTAATGTGTGCTTGGGGATGGGGGAGAAAGTTGATTCAGTTCACCTTTAAAGGTGAATTTACCAAATTCACACTTTCCTAAACAATATAAGAATCAAAACACAGCCATCCTACAAAATTCATTCTTCCCTGAATTTTGCAGTGCAGTTCTCCAGCCAAACGCTATGTACAAAAAGGCATATATTAGGGGGAAATGTGCATAAAAGTGCATATATTAGTGAAAATGCCACACAGAAAAGCATTTTATTATGGGAACAAGCCAAGAGGGGGTTGGAGATGTTGCTTAGCAACCAGGCATAGCGGCATGATCTTCACTGAGGTAGCACATGCTTTGATTAGCTGTGCAGTTCTGAGAAAGTTTTTCCTTCATATGTTTGGTTAAAAGTTTTCCTGCTATGTAGAAGGCCTGAGCTAAGAAAGACAAGGCACCTCTGTAGCATTCTGTTCAAATTATACACTGTTTTTGTTAGGTTTGCTCAATAAAGTGTTATCAGGACTATTCTTTCTGGGTTCCCATCTGTGTTATTTAAGTGGCTATCAGTCCATCTAATTCTGATTGGTAGCATCTCCCCAGCGTTTAAGGCAGGGATCTTTCCCCCATCCTACTCTAAAATGTTCGGCCTTGCAGCTTCTGAAGTATGGAAACACTGTTGGGTTGCAGTAGTGACTCTCTGGATCCTTTTGAGAGCTTCAAATGGTGGAGTTCATTGTAAGGGCAGCTATGTTCCCAGGCATATTGGTCTCATCAAACACAACCCCACAAATAATAACTTTTTAAAACTACAAAGCTTGTTGTGCTTCTATCCTTTCAACGTGGCACTTTAAATTCCTCTTGCCTATAAAATTGCTCATTGGCAAAGGACACACCTATATCCATTTAACATGACAGAACTTAATTTTGTTAATGCTTCAGTGGTAAAGAATTGTCGCATCTTTCCCACGCCCAAAGTAGCGCTCGTAGGAACAAAAGAAGAGCCTGCTGGGTCAGGCCAAGGGCCCATCTAGTCCAGCATCCTGTCCCCACAAGTTTGTATGACAGGTGGCTGTCCCCATCTTGATCCTGGAGACTTGTCAGGCAAGGATGTGGAGAATGCAGGCTTAATCTTCCCATCAACTCTAGCCAGCTAAGCCAGCTCCCATTATTCCTCACCATTGACCATGCTAGTTTGGATGGACAGGAATTGACATTTGATGGGTGGGCAGGACCACCCATCTGTCAGCCACATGATGTCTCAATGACATCTTCAGGTGACCTGTTTCACCCTCCCCCACAATTTGAAATCACATCATTCAGGAAGAATGCACAGCACTTTGCAAGCGGTGGCCATCACCCGACAGAGCAGTGTTATGAAAAATGTACCCCAAAATGCGTTGCCTTTTAAGAAGGACAGACGCGGGTCGGAAGCTCCAAAATTTGCACTAAGTTCAGCTCCGCCGGGAAAATGACAGAGACCACACGATGCTGTCAGGAAAAACAAACTGATCCCTTTATTGCAGAATGCAAAGCTACAGCTGTAGGGTCCCTGCCTCTGGAAAGAAGGAAGGAACCCCCGGAAATGGTGAAGTCCCCCTATATACCCTCCTGTTCATGCATGGAAATCTCTGGACTAGGAGGGAGGGGGAGACAAGGGCGACGGGTGGGAGATCGGATTAGCTGGGTGCGGAGATGACTTCTCCTTTCAGATGGAGAGATGTCAATCTCTCTTCTCCTGTCGTTGATGGTGCTCCCTGTTGTTTGGCAGGAAGGGCAATCAGTCGAGATGGGTGCAGAGGTGGGGCAGTTCCTGGCGATTTCCATGGGGTGGAAGTCCGCCCGGCAGGTGTTTTCCTCCAGGCCATGGAAGGGTGGGCTACGTTGAGGATGGCAATTTATTTGAATAAAGTTGTTCCAGCTAATCCCTCTATTGTCCGTGTGTCCTTGAATGGGTATAGGGTGGTAGTAGGGCAAGGTTCAGGTGGGTTGGGATCATACAGGGTTCATACAGAAAATATACCTGGAAAACATACCTAATGCAGGGATTTCTAATTAAAAGGTAGCAGTCCTGACATATACAGTTCTAAGATATAAAACAGCAATTCTAATACAGAGGCAGCGGATAGAGATTTCATGGTAAGAGAACATATAATAGGCTGTATTATTAACTTGAGTAGAAAAGTTTAACTTTGGATTTGGGCGGTTTCCCCCCCCCCTTCTTCTGAAAACATTGTTTTGTTCTGGGCGGAGGGGAGGTGGAGAGGGGAAATGTGTGAGTTTATGCTAACTGTTGTGCATATGCAGATCCTTAAGCCTTCCTTCAGGCAGGGTCGCGTCCTAGCTGGAGGGGTGGGGAGACAGGGAAGATGGCATTGAACAGGATTCTGGGTATTGCAGCTGTCACCCCTCTCTGTTCATTAATAATGGTGTCCTGCAACCCCCCCCCCCAATATGATTTTATAACAGCCCCCTCTCTGAGGCAATATTGTTGTGTAACAACCAATCATTGCCTCACATAATATTCTCCATTTCCCAGGTGGTACATTGGCACAACCTAGGGGTATGTGGTGGCGGCTCAAAGGGGGGCTTGGGAGAAGCATTTTATAAGAAATGGTATATGCCTTACATTACCGGGAAGGTCCACCAATGACTGAAAAATGCAGTTTCCTTGGAGTTTGCCTTTTGTGTGTTCTCAGGTGTAAAAGTTAGCTTTCTGGTCCCACACCTCCATCATGGCACAGCAGCAACAATCCCTGGTGAATCCCCTTAGGGCTTTCATATCGACCATGTCACCTGGCACTCACCATAGCTGCCACAGGTTTGGGCATGTCATGAGAGAGATGCCTTTGCCTTGGGCTTTCTATGGGATTTTTTTATTATAGGCTCTGGTCTTGCACTGTAGTAGGGAGTTGCTCAGTTACTCTTAAAGGGAGAAAGCTACTTGCACCTTGGATACACTTGCCCAATTAGAACTGACCCAATTATAATTTATACAGCCCCATAAAAACCATTCTGAAAAGGGCACATGTCCAAATTGGTCAATTTAATTCTATAAGGAATCATTCCAGGTAAATCAAGGCATATACACCTTCTTGTATCTGCTGGTTTCATGAATCCTGAAACTGCTTCTTGGTAAAAAGAAGGCTGGCACACTACAAAGTGCCAGGTGAGATAAGGAAATGTGGTCATAAATTGATCTAAATCTCAATAATGGACTATGCAATAGCCTGATCTTTTAGAAAACATGAGTCCTCCATTGGGCGTATAAGGAATAATACCACCATACAATAACTTACTATACATTAAACATGAAAACAATTACACACAAAAATGCCCCCCCCCTTTGTGGAAATAACATATACTTGTCAGGCATAGGTCAACGTTTCTGCATAATATCACGTAACATAAAACATAATTATATATCAGTTGCATATCTTGAGGCCAACTCTTAACAGGGCACAGAGTCCTGAAGTCAAAAGAGAGCATATGTCCTTGCAATTCACTTTCCCCCCTTTGTCAGCCCATATCCTTTTGGAATGAGATAGTTGTGGCCAGTTTGAAAACTCTGGTGTCTGTTGTTGCAGGTAAAAGTCTTGTGGTCCGGAGGATTTGGGTTCAAGGTTTTTTCCATCATTGCGTCTGTAGTAACATCTGTAGAAGGAGTATGCTGTAAGGGGCAGGGTTAGGGTACTTAAGGGCACAGTTAGAAGAAGGAAAGGGCAAAAGCCAAAGGGAAGAAGAGGGAAAAAGGGGAAAAAACATCTCCTGGAGTTTTCTTAGGAAGCTGCAAACAATAAAATCTTGATGCATTAAGTATTTTTTCTATATAATTACTACTGTTGTTAGCTGCTAAGTCTGTTTTCCTTTACCTAGGGGTTTATTATTATCATTATCATTATTATTATTATTATTACTACTACTACTACGGAAAGAATGACTTAGATGTTACATTCACATGTACAGAAATAAAGAGTAGAAATACAAAAAAAGTAGAAGTGCAAAATAAATCAAAAATAAGAACAAAATAATATTTAGATTACCACTCAAACAACAATTTTTTCAGATGGACTTGACACAAAAATCTCAGATTAAAAAAAAGAATTATTATCAAATAATATGAAGACATTATAAAGACCATACAGGTTAATATTGGACTGTAACCTAAAGATTTGAAGGTGAATGGTAAAATAATGGGGAAAAACCTTAAAAGTCATCATGTGCTATCTGATAAAAGAGAACTCTATGGGGAAAAACACAGATGGTACCTGAATAAACATCAGTCTAATAATGAGCATCTCAAATGAAAATAAAGAGTAGCAATCTAAAGTTGTACAAGTATGGTTAGATTAATTTCATAGACATAATGGAAAAACTGATTTAATAAATGAAAGCAGATTATTTGCAACCTAAAGAGAAGCATCAAAGTAAAGGAAATATATAAAACTATAGCGGGAAGTAAACTAATACAGCAGGGATTTAAGCTCGTTTTGCAGACTGTAAGGAAAGAAATTACTGTTTGTATCTCTTCACTACCCCCCCCTTTTTTTTTTGCTGTGGGAGAAAGGAAAAAATAAACACTTGTTACTGGGGTTTAGTCTTCTTAAAGGTTCACATATCCTTTAGAAATGTTCTTCCTGGGAAAGCTGTGAGAATAATTTTTGCATGTTAGGTTGGAACTTTGCAAGGGGGGAGGTTATGCAGGAGTTAATGCTTGGGGTGAAATGCAAATGCGAGATAAGTATCTGAAGGTGCTTCCTGAATACCCATTGGAAAGGGGGAGCAGACCCTTGGTTTGCATAGTCTGGAGTTTTTTCTAAGCCCTTGACTAAAATCACAATCAGTATCCTGTTGAAAGGGGAAACAAACAACAACAAAAAGTACTCAAGCGATGAAAGTACTCAAGCGATGAACTCAAAGTGGGAGTGCTGAGATATTTACCTCTGGAAAGAATTTTGCATATTAGATTTGGAATGATGGTCCAACACTTGACCCTTTTGTTTTCTCAAGTGACCCCCTGGAGTCAAAGACACATAAGGAAATTTAAACAAATTTTCCCCTGCATGGCACAGGCCCTTCAGCATTTGGTTGCTGTTTTTGTTTTGTTTTGTTTTTAACCTCCTTTTTCTCTCTATTTTTTCTCTTCAAGCTGGCATAGCCTCTGTGCATGTACAAAGTTCATGATTCAGAAATCCATTGTACCATTTGAAAGTGTTGCTGGTGTTGGCTGAATTACCATTTGAATAGAGGAAGGGAAGGGTGAATAGGTTAGATTTTACACAGAAACCCAACAATTTACACTTCCACCAAACCAGCAACAAAAAGTGGTCAAATTAAATTATTTTTGGTCAGTTTAAATCCATTTCTATAGCTTTTGTGTCCTGAGATATTTCTGACACCTCTTACTTCCTGTTCCTTGCTGCTTAGGAAGCAGGCTTATAAATCTTAAACTTTAAATATATAAAACTTCAACATCCAGACAACCCAATATTTTCACAGACAACCCAACCCAATATTTTCACAAGAAAGCTGCAAGAAAAGTTTGGTCAAATTAAACTCCTTAATGAAGTCATGGCACTAATTAGCCATGTTTACTGTACTATATAAACATCTCATACCCCAGGCAAAAGAAATCTAGATTTGCCCCCTTTATCTACAGGGTTTTTGGGGATACCCCAGGCAAAAGAAATCTAGATTTGCCCCCTTTATCTACAGGGTTTTTGGGGTGCAGACTTTTATTCAAAATATTTCACAAATGTGGATTATTATTATTAGTGTGCTTTCCCTCTAGTCATTAGCGGAACAATGACCCGCCCCCTTATGTACGGGTAAATGACCAGTCAGAATTCATAAATTGCAAATGTTTGGTTTTTTTTAAATAACTTCAGCCATGGGCAGACTAAAATTCCCTGCCCCCTCATATATGGGAAAATGGCTACAGGGTCACAATTCATAAGATATTTTCTGCCATTTATTTACAAGGGAAAATGGTCAAGACTTTCATATGTGCTTAAACTTTAAACCTTAATAGACAAAATGGTACAAACTTATATAATCACTCCTTAAAAACCAACGACACTCTTGTTCTAACTCTGAAAACCAATAATCTTTCCTTGCCAGAAAGCAGAGCTGGGCTGAATTTCAACCCATCACCACATCAGACACATTGCCTTTCACATAGCTCTAAAATGGAAGTTAGAAGGGACCCTGAGGTCATTTAGTCTAACCCTCTAAGATGCAGGATTCAGAAGATTTGACTGAGAATACCAACCCTATACAGAACCCTTTAGCAGATGAGTTTTTTCCTTAAGAGACTGATATCAGGAGCCCAACAAGAACCCTTCTGTCCAACACAATCAAAGTTAAAACTAGACTCAGATAGACAATTCCTGGCTATGGAAGCTCTACTTTTGACAAACAAATCGCCTTTATAGGAATAGCTGTTCAATTTTCCTTTAGTCAATATTCCTCTAGTCACTTGGAGAAAGACTCCCCTTTGTAGCCTCTCTCAATAACAACATTTGCACACCTCATTCTCATATTTATCATGTTTAAGATTGATTGGTTCAACATTGTTTCTTTATACTAGAAATTTAAAACAAGTTGGCAGTTTTAACTATGCACACTTAAGAAGGCAGTCTATGGATGTTGTGGCCAATTTATACACAACCCCATAACATTTCTAAACATTGAGTACATCTCTTATCCACTTATAGCTGGAGTTTATGAAGTGAACATTTTCAAGTTTCGAAATATTTTCAAAGCATTGAGCAAGCATTTTCAAAGTTACAACTCTTTATTTTCCTTCATCCTGCCCCTCTTTTTACTTTTGGAGAGGAAAAAATGGCCTTCTACAGCCTCTTTAAAATAAACCTTTACACACTACGTCCACTCTTTTTAATATTTGCCATGTTTTTTTGGGTTGATCAAGCCCTTACATAAAAATTATTTAAGCAAGCTTGCATTTTGTTTTGGTTTTTTTTTCTTTTGTTTTTTTAGACCCTGAAACATTTCTTAAATACAATTGGAGGCGTCTATCAGAGTTCAGACGGGAAGTAAGCTCTCCTTGGGCTTATTTCTCCCCTGAAGCCTGCAGAGTTGTCTCTTTGGACAGGGGTGCACCCATTTTTGCCCTGGTCAGTCTCCGAAGGGGCACTTGCGCAAGTTCTAGCCCTGGGCAGTCTCCGACGGGGCTGTGGGGTCTCTCGGGGTTCTGGGGACTCCTTGGGAACCTGGGGCACGTCTAAGGAAAGTGGACAGACTCCGATAGGAAAGTGGACCGACTCCGATAGGAAAGTGGGCTTGGGAAGGTTTGCTAAAGGGCTCTCTAAGGGAAAATGGGGTTTGGAAAGTCTCCTTAGGAAAACGTTCTAGGAAAGTGGACACACTCCGAGGAGGACTCCTATTCCCACCCACAATTTAATAGTGCCACAGCAATCTCCCTGCCTCTTGCTCTCTAGACTCAGGTCCTACTGAACGCTTGCCTACGCAATGCCAGATCGGACCTGAGGAATGCAAAGTAGGAAAAGGGAACGGGCGCACTTGCAATCTCTGGTCATGGGTCATACCTAACAAAAGGTCGCCATGGCAGAGGGGCGTCTTCACCCGGGATAGCTAAGCGAGAGAAGGAAGAGTTGCCAAGGCTCGCTATCTGGGCAAAACTCCGACGGACAACAAGCCTTGGGGAGGAAAAGGGCAGCCGCAAAACCTCCAGCCTGGGCAGACTCCGACGGGCTTTGGGCTTTTTGGCTATGAAAAATAGGAAAGAGTTTGATTGCTGTGACAATTCCCACCCCGAAAAGCCAATTTCCCTATTGATACTCACGTCGCAGCGCGCTGCCTTCTTTTCCTGAAGCTTGATCACCTCGCGACAACAGGAGAAGAAAATCTTGGAAAACAACCCCCACGGCCGTCTGGATCCTGTTTGTTTTCCCTGTGTGGTCCCGCTAAGGATCCCAGTTAGGCCAGAACTCCAGGGACAGTCGGGGAAGGGGATCCCCCCTGCAAATGGCTGGGTGCGCTTGGGCTCCCCAACCACGGCGCCCCAAGAGTACGGCTAAACGGAGTCTCCTGCCTGGCTCGCCATATTGTTATGAAAAATGTACCCCAAAATGCGTTGCCTTTTAAGAAGGACAGACGCGGGTCGGAAGCTCCAAAATTTGCACTAAGTTCAGCTCCGCCGGGAAAATGACAGAGACCACACGATGCTGTCAGGAAAAACAAACTGATCCCTTTATTGCAGAATGCAAAGCTACAGCTGTAGGGTCCCTGCCTCTGGAAAGAAGGAAGGAACCCCCGGAAATGGTGAAGTCCCCCTATATACCCTCCTGTTCATGCATGGAAATCTCTGGACTAGGAGGGAGGGGGAGACAAGGGCGACGGGTGGGAGATCGGATTAGCTGGGTGCGGAGATGACTTCTCCTTTCAGATGGAGAGATGTCAATCTCTCTTCTCCTGTCGTTGATGGTGCTCCCTGTTGTTTGGCAGGAAGGGCAATCAGTCGAGATGGGTGCAGAGGTGGGGCAGTTCCTGGCGATTTCCATGGGGTGGAAGTCCGCCCGGCAGGTGTTTTCCTCCAGGCCATGGAAGGGTGGGCTACGTTGAGGATGGCAATTTATTTGAATAAAGTTGTTCCAGCTAATCCCTCTATTGTCCGTGTGTCCTTGAATGGGTATAGGGTGGTAGTAGGGCAAGGTTCAGGTGGGTTGGAATCATACAGGGTTCATACAGAAAATATACCTGGAAAACATACCTAATGCAGGGATTTCTAATTAAAAGGTAGCAGTCCTGACATATACAGTTCTAAGATATAAAACAGCAATTCTAATACAGAGGCAGCGGATAGAGATTTCATGGTAAGAGAACATATAATAGGCTGTATTATTAACTTGAGTAGAAAAGTTTAACTTTGGATTTGGGCGGTTTCCCCCCCCCTTCTTCTGAAAACATTGTTTTGTTCTGGGCGGAGGGGAGGTGGAGAGGGGAAATGTGTGAGTTTATGCTAACTGTTGTGCATATGCAGATCCTTAAGCCTTCCTTCAGGCAGGGTCGCGTCCTAGCTGGAGGGGTGGGGAGACAGGGAAGATGGCATTGAACAGGATTCTGGGTATTGCAGCTGTCACCCCTCTCTGTTCATTAATAATGGTGTCCTGCAACCCCCCCCCCAATATGATTTTATAACAGCAGCAATATCTGCAACCCCACTTTTGGCTTAGCTGCACTTTTGCCTGCAGGGAGGTTGGTACTGTGCAGAGCCAATCCAGTGCGAGGCCCCATCCTTCATCACCCACCGCTCCTGGGATCTTTAAAGCAGACTTGGACCAGGGAACCAGCTGGCTGGCCATGCTTGGAAAGCCCAGTGCAAAGCACTGACGATCATCTTAATCTAGGGATTTGTTATCCGTGTTTATAAGCACTCTCTCTTTCCCCCCTTTAGTTGTCTGTCTGCTTGCCTGAACAGTGCTGCCGTATGCACAGCAAATAAAATACTGCACTGTTAGCATGTGCATGCTATAGGCAGCGAGTGTGTGACCTCTCACATCCCTTCCACTTGTGCAAAGAGTTACCTCTTGATATTCTCTAATCAATAGGATGCCTTTGGCACAGTAAGCTCCTGTTTGAGGTTTCATTTGTGTGTGGTTCTCTCCCCCCCCCCCTCACTTGAAGGAGGAAGCCAAGCTAACTTTAAATGAAACAATAACTTCAGGCAAAAGGTGAGTTCCTCCCTGGGGGACAGTTTGCTTTTAGGTTTAAGAGGACACCTTCTCCCAAACTGTGGCAAAGGCAACTGGCCCTATGGCATTCTTTCCTTTGGGTGCTTTTAAACAAAGCCAGCAGGAGCCTCCCCTGTATCACACAGAGACGTCATCACGGGAGATGGCGGTTAAGCTTCTTTGGCAATTGACTTGATGATGTTAAAGTTGATGATTAAAGTTTCTGTGCTTACGGAGGGGATTCCGTAAGGAATGGTTACGAAAACCTCCAGTGTGCCTTCCTGCATCAGATAAAGATCTATCTAGTGCTTTCTTTCCATTTTAGATTGTAAGGTCTTCAGGGCAGGGGCCTGTCATACTGCTCTATGTCACGTAAACTGATGGAAAATCTATTGGGTTATTTTTATAGTTGCATGCATTTCTTTAAAAAAAAAAATCCAAGGGAGAACTAGCACAAAAGCAGGCAGCGGGGAATTCCCTGAAGCTCATGAAAGCCGCCAGCAGTGGTTGTTCCCAGCATCTGGTCCTTAGGGGTTGATTGTCTCTAATAAGGGAGGTTTGCTTTAGGTATCATGGCGAGTAACTACTGATGGATGGTTCCTCTGCCAACTGGCCCGACACTTCATTCGAAAGCTGTCGAAGCAAGGTCACTGCATCTTGTGGCTGGGAGTTCTACAAGCGAATGGAGTGTTAAATGGGAAGGAGTTTTTATTTTTGTCAATCTTGAACTGGCTGCAAATTAAATCCACTGGTTGACATGTTGCTCACTCCAACCTTACCCTGAGTTCGTTTATCATGAAAACAAAAGAAAGAAAGAAACCCAGTTTATACCTCACTAAATGGGAAATGCAATAGCTTGAATCTGGAAAAAAGGCACCCTCCCTCCAATGGCCCTGAAACTTCCCCTTGATCCCACCTGGCTCTGCATCCATTCCTACTGTGCCCATAGCACAGTGGTGCAGAGCACACAGAATGGCCCAAGTTCATTCCCCAGAATCTCCAGGTAAAAGGATCACATAGCAGCCGATGAAGTAAATGCCTTCCCTAAGCCCTGGGGAGCCAGTACAAATGGTCTGATTTATTTATTGGTGATGAAGAGCATAAAATCAACAAATAATTCATGGAAGAAATATGAAATATATCACAGAGCCAATTAATTCATCCCCCTATGAGGCAGTTTCATAGTAGATCCCTGCATATGCTTTTGAGTACCTTCCGGGGGGGGGCGTGTCTAATAAATGCAAACAGGTGAATGTTGCCATAGCTCTTAGACCTGCTGTTATGGTGGTAAGGTTCTAACCTTTCACCTTTGTTCTCTGGAGGCTGTGATCGTGTGTGTGTGTGTGTGTGTGTGTGTGTGTGTGTGTGTGTGTGTATTCTTGTTGTTACTTTCATGGTTGGCTGACAGTAATATATGAGATACAGGTAGGTAGCCGTGTTGGTCTGACGCAGTCAAAACAAAATTTAAAAATCCTTCCAGTAGCACCTTAGAGACCAACTAAGTTTGTCATTGGTATGAGCTTTCGTGTGCATGCACACTTCTTCAGATACACTGAAACTATGAGTAATATATGTTTGTTTGTTTGATTGATTGATTAATTAATTCATCAACATAGATGCATCAACCCTCAGGGGGGCAGCCTAGGTGGTACTTGCCTGATGTTCATTGGGAGCACATTCCAAAGGGCAGGTGCCACCACACTAAAAGCCCTGATCTTTGTGGAAATGAGGCAAATCCTGGGAGCATCCAACACAACTAAGATTGTCCCTCCTAAGGAGTGAAGTGACTGGGCAAGAATATACAAGGCAAGGCATTCTGGGAGGCACCCTGCTCCCAAGTTGTTCATGGCTTTATAATGCCGTATATAAGCAGCCAGTGAAACATGCCATATTTCAGTGCAGGTGTTATGCTGCACTGTCAAATCGGGTGCCCCACTCAACAGCCTTGCTGCTGCGTTAAGGCAGCTTCTTCTGTCCTCCTTTGACTTCTTAGCCCTTCAGGATATGCACAGCTGATGTCATGTGATGTTGGGCAAGGGAAATGTGGGCATGGTTCATCCAAAACAGCCCAGTGGGCTTAATTGCATCCATGGACCAGAGGTATCTCGCCACAGCTTTAAAATATTGACTAGCTTCTCTACATCGTACGGTTTCTCTAAATGAAGGTGCCCCCCCCCCCAAAAAAATATGCTTGGCATGGACATTTGTGTGCATGCAGCAAGAACCACAACCTTCCTTCTCTGTTGGTCTCCTCTTGACTCATCCATTTTCTTCCTGCCTTGTCAGACCACCCCTAACTCTTTTCCTGTCCTTGCTTTGGCCTTAATGGGGGACTCCCCCATTTATTCCCCCTTGCTCTGACTGTGGTAAAGGGGACCAAAATGGACAAGCAAAATGGTTGCAACACCTTCTTTAAGGCTAAAGACAGGTGGTGGGTGGGAGCTTCTGGAAATGATTGATGGAATCATAGTCAGAGCCTTCCAGGATTAGCCAAGGAAACTGATAAGCAAACACTGGATTGAAGACAGGGAAAATAAAGTAATGGGGGGGGGGGAGAGGGAGTTTGTATCCAGCCACTGGGCCAGGTCCTTATCTCTCCATTCCTCTGTCAGTCAAGTACTGTACTAGTATCAATCCCTAGTATCTCTAGGTAGGACTGGGAGAGAGTGCCTGCCAGTCAAGGAAGACAATACTGAACTAGATGGGCCAGGGATCTGAATCAGTATAAGGCAGTTTTCTATGCTCCTGTTCATTTTGCAGAGAAGGGCCCTTGACTTCTGCCCTAAAGACCTACCCGGATGGCACCCAA